>NC_133126.1:114148249-114448249 GCF_048418815.1 Hemitrygon akajei
CAGTCTGGCCGAGTGCCTCTGCCCGGTATGCCAGGAGCTGCTGGACGAGCCGGTCACGCCGCCGTGCGGCCACTCGCTTTGCCGGGGCTGCTTCCAGCAGACGGTGGAGATGAGCAATCTCAACTGCCCGATGTGCCGTCGCCGCCTCTCTAACTGGGTGCGGGCCCAGGCCCGGCGCGGCGGCCTGGTCAACACTGAGCTGGAGCAGCGCATCCGCCAGCAGTTCCCGCGGGGCCTCGTCCAGGAGCCGGCCGAAGGTGAGCGGCTGTCAAAACATTAAAAACAACGGCAATATGAGCGAAATAAATGAACTCCCTCCCCTTTCCCTCATTGTTTATTGCTTTTAAAAACTTAATTGCTATTAATATTTCAAGTCCTGTGCGTCTGGTAAAAGTGCAATTATTTTAGACCCAGTGAAGTGCGGGAGCCAAAACTTTTGAATGGTCTTTATCTGAAGTCCTGTTCGAACTTTTCTGGCTTTTTCCTGTTCTGATGAAAGATCTGCGTAAATTGTTGTTTTCCTTACCACATACACAGCCTGACTAATGTTTCACAGTTTGCTTTTATTTCATAACACTGCTGGTGACTGTTTTATGTTGTAACTCTTGCTATTTACGTGAAACACAATAGAGCGTTGTGTTTTGTATTTATTTGGGTTAGTATGTGCCAAGTTTTCGTCTTTCTCATGAATTCTCCCCGTTGTGACCTCTACTTTGTTTATCTGCAATGCAGATTCTCTGAAACTGCAGCAACATTTTATTGGGACATTTTATTGTATACAAGGCAGTTCTTTCCATGATATCTTTGTACATGTGATAATAACATTCCTATACTTATCTCCTCATTTATCAGATTATTGTTCTGATAGCGTTTGTGTTCTACTTATCACCCACCAGCAACTTTCTCCACTTTTACCCTCCCCTGGCTCCATCTGCTTTTTATTGCTGTTTCCATCTATCACCTACAGGAGAAAATCTGCAGATGCTGAAAATCAAAGTAATGCATACAAAATGCTGGAGGAACTCAGCAGGCCAGGCAGCATCTATGGAAAAGAGTAAACTATTGACGTTTTGGGCTGGGACCCTTCATCAGGACTGAAAAAAAGAGATGAGAAGTCAAAGTAAGAAAGGGAGGAGAGGAAGAAGTACAATGTGATAGGTGAAACCGGGAGACGGGGAGCCCTATTGTCTTGTTTGTTATTTATTGTAATGCCGGCACTGTTTTGTGCACTTTATGCAGTCCTGTGTCGGTCTGTAGTCTAGTTTTCTTCTGTGGACAAGGTTTTAAAACATTTTTACTGGCCTGGTCTAAGAAAAGATGTGGTGATGTTTTGTAAAACATGCCATACTTGTCAAACTGTGGGTAAACCAAATCAAGTTACACCAGTGGCTCCATTACAATCTATTCCAGCATTTGGTTAATGGTTTTCTAAAGTTATTATAGATTGTGTCGGTCCATTACCAAAGACAAAAACTGGTTATCAGTACTTGTTGACTATTATGTGTACTTCGTCTAGGTTTCCAGAGGCTTCCTATTATTCCACTTAGGAATATAACAGTTAAAACTGTGACAAAGGCTGTTATAAAATTCTTTGCTTATTTTGGATTACCTAAGGAAATACAAACTGATCAAGGCAGTAATTTTATGTCTGGATTGTTTCAACAGATAGTTTATAAATTGGGAGCTAAGCAAATCACTTCGTCTGCATACCATCCAGAATCGCAAGGTGCTTTGGAGAGGTTTCATTCTACCCTCAAGAATATGATTAGGACATATTGTGTGGAAAATGAAAGTGATTGGGATGAGGGTATAAACTTACTTTTATTTGCAGTAAGGGAATCAGTACAAGAATCTTTAGGTTTCAGTCCATTTGAACTTGTATTTGGGCATAGAGTTAGAGGACCTTTAGCTTTATTAAAAGAACAGTGGATTAGTAAGGAAGTACACACTAATTTGTTGGATTATGTTTTGAAATTTAAGAACAGGTTACATAAAGCTTGTAGCTTAGCCAAGGAAAATTTAAAATTGGCTCAGGAGAAAATGAAAACTTGGTACGATAAAGAAGCTAGGATGAGGATGTTTAAGCCTGGAGATAAGGTGCTGGTTCTTTTCTCAGTGCAAATGAATCCTTTACAAGCTAGATTTCATGGTCCTTATGAAATTGTGTCTAAAATCAATGAGGTGGATTACGTGATTAAAAACCCAGATCATAGAAGGACAACACAACTTTGCCATTTAAATATGATAAAACCATATTATGAGAAACAATCTGATACTGTAACTGTTGTGGTTAATGATAATGAATTTGATCTAACTAGGAAAATGATAAATGATTCATCTGAATTTCATTCTAATTCCAACATTGTTTCTGTCAGGTTACCAAATTCAACCATTCTGGAAAATATTGATGAGAAATTAGCACATTTACAGCCAGAGCAGAAACAGCAGATGAAGAAATTAATTTTTAAATATAAGGATTTGTTTCCAGATGTTCCGAGAAGGACTACTATAGCTTCACATGATGTAGATGTTGGAGATGCCAAACCCATTAAACAACACCCATATAGGATGAACATAGAAAAATGTGAACTTGCTGAGAAGGAAATTAAATGTATGTTAGAGAATAATATTATTAGACCTTCTAACTCGAATTGGAGTTCACCCTGTGTTATGGTGCCGAAACCAGATGGTAGTATTAGGTTTTGTACAGACTATAGGAAGGTGAATGCTGTAACAAAAACAGATGCATATCCAATTCCTAGAGTAGATGATTGTGTAGATAAAGTTGGAAAAGCAAAGTTTCTTACAAAGATTGATTTATTGAAAGGGTATTGGTGTGTTCCACTAATGGACAGAGGTAGAGAGATTTCTGCATTTGTAACTCCATCTGGGCTATATGAATATAATGTTCTTCCATTTGGGATGAAGAATGCCCCAGGTACTTTTCAGAGGCTGATTAACTCTGTGATTCAAGGATTGTCAAATGCACTTCAGGAAAAATTATTTTTGTGTGATACTTTCACCACACATGTTCCTTTAACTGGAATGTCTGCAACTGAATACCCAGTCACTTTTATATCTGTCTGATGTAACTTTGCTCTTGGCTTTAATGCATTAAGCTCAGGTTCTGCAAGAACAGTTTATGTGCTCCAGTATCCAGTTTAAACAGAATAATGTTTTGGTTCACTTGCAATGGCATAGTCTAGTTATTCTTAGTTTGTTTATTTTCACAAAGCACATCAATATAAAACTCCTCGCGTTCATTTTCAAGCACTGCATTTACGTGTTTTATTTCCTTTCTACCTCTGCAACAGCGTGAAAAATGATTACACTTACCACAGTTGTTGCACACTTTCCGATAGGCTGGACACATTTTAGGTTGGTGCTGCTGCCCACAGCGATCACAAAGTTTTTTTTTTTCTTTCAGATGATGCCTTACTCTCCATCAGTTTCGTTGTTACTTCATTATTTTTTTCTAATAAGTTCACGCTTTACAGCGTCTACGCTGCCGTTCTCGATTAAAAAGCTCTTTAGCCTGTGACATCATGGTCTCCAAAGCTTTGCAGAGAATCAAAGCTTTTTCCAAATTTACGTCTCATTCTCTTAAGAGTCTTTCTCTCAGACCATTAGCCAGAATGCTGCAAACAATTCTGTCTTTAATGAGAGAGTCTGTCAGCTCTGAAAACTCACATGTTTTACTGTGGTTTCTCAATTCTGTAACAAATTGGTCAATCTGGTGTCTAGTCCATCTGGTCTAGGTCATTTTTCAGCTTCCCAAGCACTTTAGTTTTAGTGACTAGATTCAATTCTGACTCCGACACTCAGATTTCTAGTATACTGGTGTCTTCCACAGTGAAGATTGATGCAAAATACTTATTAAGTTCATTTGTCATTTCTTTGTTTTCCATCACTGCCTTTCCATTGTCATTTGCCTATGATCTGATATCCACTCTTGCCTCTTTTACTCTTTTGGTATCCTCTTTTATATTATTGGCCAGCTTGCCTTCATACTTCATCTTTTCTCTCCTTATTGCTTTTTAGTTGCCTTCTATTGGTTTATTTAAAGCATGTTGCTCCTCTAACTTCCCACTAATTTTTGCTAGGTGATATGCCTTCTCTTATGCTTTTTTTTGTTGTCTTTGACTTCCCTCGTCTACCATTGTTGTCTCATCCTCCCTTAGAATGCTACTGCTTTGGAATGAATGAATTCTGCATTTTCCTATTTACCCCCAGAAATTCCAGCTATTACTGCTGTACCATCATCCCTGCTACTTTCCCCTTCCAATTAACTTAGGTCAGCTCCTTTCTTGTGCCTCTGTAGTTGCCTTTACTCGACTGTAATACTGATACATTTGATTTTAGCTTGTTTTTAAACTGCAGTGTAAATTCTATAATAAGATCACTGTCTCCTAAAGGGTTATGTTACTTTAAGTTTGCTAATCAGCGTGGTTCATTACACAACACTTAATCCATAATTACCTTTCCCTAGTGGGCTGGACTGCAAGCTGCTCTTAAAAAGCCATCTTGGAGGTATTCCACAAATTCCTTCTCATGGGATCTAGCACCAACCTGAAATTTTCCCCAATCTACCTGTGTTTTGAAATCCCCCATGATCATTGTAACATTGCCCGCTGTCTTTTGTAACCCACATTCTGGCTACTGTTCAGAGGTCTATATATATATATATATATATATATATATATATATATATATAGACAATAGACAGTAGGTGCAGGAGTAGGCCATTCGGCCCTTCTAGCCAGCACAGCCATTCACTGATCATGGCTGATCATACACAATCAGTACCTCGTTCCTGCCCTCTCCCCATATCCCTTGACCCCGCTATCTATGAGCTCTATCTAACACTCTCTTGAATGCATCCAGAGACTTGGCCTCCACTGCCTTCTGGGGCAGAGCATTCCACATATCCACCACTCACTGGGTGAAAAAGTTTTTCCGCATCTCTGTTCTAAATGGCCTACCCCTTATTCTTAAACTGTGGCCTCTAGTTCTGGACTCACCCATCAGCGGGAACATGCTTCCTGCCTCCAGCGTGTCCAATCCCTTAATAATCTTATATGTTTCAATCAGATCCCCTCTTATCCTTCTAAATTCCAGTGTATACAAGCCCAGTCGCTCCAATCTTTCAACATATGACAGTCCCGCCATTCCGGGAATTAACCTTGTGAACCTACGCTGCACTCAAGAATGTCCTTCCTCAAATTTGGAGACCAAAACTGCACACAATACCCCAGGTGCGGTCTCACCAGGGCCCTGTACAGCTGCAGAAGGACCTCTTTACTCCTATACGCAATTCCACTTGTTATAAAGGCCAGCATGCCATTAGCTTTCTTCACTGCTTGCTGTACCTGCATGCTTGCTTTCATTGACTGATGTTCAAGAACACCTAGATCTCGTTGTACTTCCCCTTTCCTAACGACTCCATTTAGATAGTAATCTGCCTTCCTGTTCTTGCCACCAAAGTGGATAACCTCACATTTATCCACATTAAACTGCATCTGCCATACATTTGCCCACTCACCCAACCTGTCCAAGTCACCCTGCATTCTCATAACTTCCTCATCAAGGTCCTTTTACCCTTGCAGTTTCTGAATTCTACCCTCAGATTATACAACTTCTGATCCTATGCTGCTTATTTCTGAGGATTTAATTTCATTTTTTTTAACCCAACATTGCACCCACAGCCTCCGGCCACCTGCCTGTCATTTTGATATGATGTGTATCTTTGGATACTGAGCTATCTATGATCTTCTTTCAACCACGATTCAATGATGCCCACAATATCATATCTGCCAATTTGTAACTGCTACAAGGTGATGTGGCTGCACTATATATTGTACCAAAGCTGAACAATACATTAAGTAAGATTTGGTTTATTTGGATATTGGATGAATTGTATTGTCACTGATCTTTTTTAAACTTAAGTTCTTGAATGATAGTCCTTTTGTCTTTCAAACTTGTATGCCCAATGGCTCTTGAAGTATTCCTGTTCACTTCTCTAGTAAGGAATAAAAATTATCTGTATCAATGAGTAATGCAGTAGACAACTGATCAACCTATTGCCTTTTTTTTAAAAAAAGTTAACAGATTGGGCCCACCACCTCAACTGTGCAAACCCGGTGAGCTGCGGCAAGAATATGAAGAGCAGATCAGTAAGGTGAGAAGCAGGGAGTTGCTTCTTGTGTCCATTGTGATGTCTTCTGATTCATCTTGGTGTTTTTTTTTAGAAATCAGATGAATTTGTGCGTGTGCAATGCAATAATAGTACTTTTTCGGTTACACAAGAAAGTCAGAAATGATGCTAGTGTTCATAATTGATTATGATTGTTTATTAAATACTTTCCATATGAGTAAATGTTCTTGATTACAGCTGAAGGAAGAGCGTCGTGCTCGTGAAGAGGAGGAACACAGAGCAAGTGAGGATTTTATTCAGAAGCTTTTGGCAGAGGAACAAGAGCAGCAAATGTATCTGACACAAAAGAAGAAAGAAATGGAAGATCAACTAAAGAGAGATGAACAGCTAGCCAAGTTATTGAGTGAGGAAGTGGTAAGTAACTATTTGTGGAGAAGCCTATATGTGTTTATAGTTTGAACTAATTGGTCTCGATTTATTACTTTTAAGGATGCAAGTATAAATTAGGATGCTAGAAAAGTCTAGTACACCATACAGCCATTAACCTTGGAATAAATTGCTGGTTGTATGTAGTTAGAAGAGAACCTAAGGTTTGTGTTATTATCAAAGTATGAATGCAGAAAACCATTCTGAGATTGGTCTTCTCCAGAGCCAAGAAATACGGAAAAACCATTGTTGAAAGAAAAGACATCTTAGCCCTTCTCTCCCCTCCCCCGACCTACCGCATAAGAAAGACACATACTCGCTAACCTCTCTTTTGCACACAAACTAACAGATTACCCACCCACCCAGAAAACAGCAGCTAGAACACCTGCCCCATGCCTCTGGAACACAAATTTAATAGGCCCCACACGGGAAAAACACCAACAAGAACACCAAACCCAAAACCCCAACCCCTCTCTCACACAAAAACTAACATATCACCAAAAAGAAAGAAAACTGAAGGAGACTGATATAAACTACAGTCCACACCAATAATCAAATAAATTTCAGAATTTCAAAAGCTTCCTCCGTCAGCATGGAGCAGAGTGACTACTTGAATTCTGTCCTTCCATGGAGAGCGACTGCTGACCTCTGGCTTCCTGTAATTTTGTGGCTTGGATGCATAAGCAGTGAATGAAAGATTTACATGGTCTTTCAGATGGACTAATGTCCCAAAATATTTGCCCTCCTAATTGGGTCTAAATCACCTGCTGTGCTTGAACTGTACCCCTTCAGAATAACATTTCAATATGATTGCCTCTATTCTTATGAACTCATTATGGAAATCCTCCATTTTAGGAATTAAACTAGTAATCCTTAATTGCCATTGCAGGACATGCATATCCTTTCCTAGAGGCTAAGTCATGGCACAGTATTCCAGTACAGCAATGGAAGAGTTGTTTGTGGGTAAAAGTGCAAGGAACAAAGAAGGAAAATAATTGCCCTCAGTTAATGTTCTTTGGTGTTCTTTTTACCTTTTATACTTTGCAGAATTTAATGTATGGGACTGCTTCCAAAGCCTTTGGTGAATGCACAAAATCTGTTTCTTCGAAGTTTAATTCATCCATCTCCAAAGGAACCAAATTGACAGCACATAACCCAAATAATATGGAAAATATACAAAGGCAAGTAGAGGTGTGATGGGATTCTTAAACCAATCACATGGATCATTTTTGCACACTTCTTATTCTTCTGTTTTAATTCAAGAGGAACTTTGGGTTCTGAATTGGGCAGATCACTTGCTGTTGGATATGTAGTGGATGTTTGTTTTTTTTTAAACTTTGAGATTATTTATATTAAGTTTTCAATTTATTATATAAAATAGTAAAGGCAGATGCAATGTGATTGTACAAAAAGGGCAGGTTACACTTCAATCCCAAGGGAGATTGATATCCTGGTGGGGAGGTTTACTAAGGCTGTTGGGGAGAGTTTAAATGTGGAATGGGCTGCTGGCAAAGGTGGTGGAGGTGAATACAATAGGGTCTTTTAAGAGACTCCTGAACGGGTACATGGAGCTCAGAAAAATGGAGGCCTATGGGTAACCCTAGGTAATTTCTAAGGTAAGGACATGTTCGGCACAGCTTTGTGGGCCGAAGGGCCTGTATTGTGCTGTAAGTTTTCTATGTTTCTACGTGATGTTTTCATTGCATCTGTGTAAATGTTCTTTATAAATCTGGCATGCCTTTTTGTGGTCTGAAGATGCATTGAATGGGCAGTCCATATATGTGGGATTATCTTTGAATAAGACGGGCAATCAAAGAACAAAAATGTAATTATTTGGGTGCCATTTTATTTTAACCTAAAAGTATACATTTAATTCTATAATAATTACAGTAGTTTGCTAAGAAACCTGATGATGTAGAAATTCACTTGAAGTAGCAATTTAAACAGATTTTCCTGATTGTGCTATAACCAATGTGGCCTGCATCAGGTAAACAGTATTCCTTTGTCCATCAATTGCGTTATGGCCAGTTCATGTTATAGAAATGTTTATTGATTTAGAGATACAGCTAAATCAATAAACACATTTCTGTCCCAATGAGTCCGTGCTGCCCAATTACACTTGTGTAACAAATTAAACTACTAACCTGTACATCTTTGGAATTTCGAAGGAAACCCATGTGGCCACAGAGAGAATGTGCAAACTCCTTACAGACCCTCAAAACCAATTGAATCTGGGTCACTGCCACTGTAATAATGTTGCGCGAACTGATACACTACTGTGCCTTGTTTTTGGCAGAATGACCCATATTATTGGATGTAAAATCAATGGTGATAACATAGTGATTGATATCTGCATAATTAAATTGTGACTGAATATACTCAGCACTATAGAATGACTAAATAAGTAATACATTTTGGATGTGAATGGTTTTGAGGAGAATCTTAATGTCTTAAGGATGAATGTTGTAGGTCCAGTAATACCTAAAAAGTGAAAGTTGTACAGAAGGCCAATCTTGGAAGAAATCAGATCTGTCCAGATTGTGAAGATTACTAGTTTGTGAGGATATTTACACATGAGGGTTGAGAATTTTAAAGTAAGCTCTAATGCCCAGCATCCTTCTCCAGCATAGATTAGTGGAACATAAGTCTCAGATCTGAAGAAAGGATCCATGCTGCAAAGCTTTTTTTGATGAATCAAAGCTTACAGAAGAGAGAAGGCTGACCAAGTGAATCACGGAAATTTAAGTCAAGAATTAACAAGAATATATATGTATGGGGGTTGGCAGCATTTGTACTGAGATGGTAAAGAACAGACTGA
Organism: Hemitrygon akajei; assembly: GCF_048418815.1. Lineage (NCBI taxonomy): Eukaryota > Metazoa > Chordata > Chondrichthyes > Myliobatiformes > Dasyatidae > Hemitrygon > Hemitrygon akajei. The sequence goes on from NC_133126.1 coordinate 114,157,648, forward strand.
GGGTTTGAAGAAGTCTAATTTGCAATCAAAATGGGCTTTGATGAAAATTTAAAACCCTTGCACTTTTTAAGAACATTGCTGTCCTGTCACTCTTGTCCTTGCTGACCTATGTTGGTTTCCCAGTTTCCTCAATATCAAATTTTCAGTTATCACCTTCAGATTGCAAGAGATTCACAGTGTCATCCTTGCTGCTTTAGTCACTATTGCCACAGTTTTTGCATTCTTCAGTTCTAGCTTTGCAAGCACCTCATTGTTTAATCACTTCATTGTTAGTGACAATCCTTCCAGTTGCCTACAATTAACCTTGGCATTCTGTCTCAAATTTGTCTTATTTCCTTGGCTAAAATGGTGATTGCCCTGCCAGATTATTCCTTGTGTGCTTTGTGGCAAATTTTATGAATGTTCTTAAATCCTAGTTCAAGAATGCAAATTGTGCATCTAATAAAGTTTTTTGTAGACCATTGCTTCAGTAACTTTTAAAGTGAATGCAAATGTAAATTTGAGTGCTTGCACCTCGCTTTTGTGTAGAAGTAGCGTTTATAGCCACATTTTGTTTGAATTTGGTGAACTGCATATAATATTGTGTCCACTTAATCGCGGATGCTGTTTTCAAAGCTGCTTGGAAAGGGTGTTTGAGACTGGTATCTGGGATGGGCAGTGTGTGGCAGGGTTGCCAGCAAAGTCTTGTACACAGCAGAATTCAGAAGTTGATAGATCCTGAGGGGTCTTGACATATTGAGTTGAGGTTTCCTGTGGAGAATTTACAACTGAAACTTAATGTTTGTACTACATATTGAAAACTCAAAATTTGAGGTACTCAAAGTTTCAGGCTGGTAGGATGTAACTAATGGTGTGTTCCAATGATTAATCCTTGGCTCTCAATTATTGACTTGCTATGTTAATAGCAAGAGTGCAGATAAACAAGTTTGTCAATACTGTGAATGTAGATGGGAGAGCATGCTGTGAAAATGATATTTGTAGCAGGACCTGGATTGATTGGGAAAATAGGTGAAAAATGTGAAGAAAGGAGTTTAGTATAGGAATCAAAAGACATTCAATCTAAATGAGGAAATTGGAAGTACAGTAAGTGAAGTACAGAGGGTCTGGGTTTTGTGTTTGAATCTTATTGCTGGTAGGGAGGTTTAGCAAACAGATAATCATAGTACATATGACAATAATAAGCCAAATTTGCTATGGTTGTGTTAAATGCTGGAGTAGGCCTAGGCATTCAAGTGGCCTACTGCTTCATTTGTTCTAATAGACACTCTTTTAAAATGAGGGGACACCCATTTAAGACAAATGAGGAACAACCTTTGAGTTTCTTTGAAACTCAGGATTGTAGAGTAGTGAAAGTGGAGTTTTAGAATGCTTTATGGCAAGGGAGAATCATTTTTGCTCAGCATGTGGGTAAATGGTAATGGGCAGTCAGGTATGTAGGGTTGTGTTTACAATCGGGTCAAGTTAATCTTGTTAAATAGCAGAGTAGGCTTGAGTGGTTGAGTGATCTGGTCCTAATTTGTATGGCAATTTAGTCATTCCATGTTACTAACTTCATTAACTGCCATAACTTCATGACCAGCATCAGCATAAAGTCATTGAATGGTTATCTTTAAATTTCCCTTTTTTTTTCATCTACACAGATATTTATCACCTACTGTGCCAAAGTATCAAACTGCTGAGACAAGTACACTGAGAAGCAATCTCACTGGTGCAGTAAGTATGAAATTGATCATTTCGATTTTTGTATTACATATACCTTGTATGTGCAGTTTAATGTTATATTACAAGCGCCCTAAAATTGCTTTAGTTCATTGCTATTATATTTTAGGTCTTCTGCAATTGACCTCCTCCCTAATAGTCAAGAAGAAGTTAATGAAAATGTGGGGTACTAACACAGATAGAGATGTGTAAATTAGTGGTTAATGGTCAGTGTGGATTTGTTGGGTCAGAGGGCCTTTTTTATGTTGTAGCTCTCACTGTCAACATCTCCTTGTGCTTACAAAAGGTTCAGAGAGCTAGATAACATTAGAGATCTAGAATATTATAAGGCTAACAGGAAGGAGCTTAAGAAGGAAATAAGGAGAGCCAGAAGGGGCCATGAGAAGGTCATGGCGGGCAGGATTAAGAAAAACCCCAAGGCACTCTACAAGTATGTGAAGAGCAAAAGGATAAGACGTGAAAGAATAGGACCTTTCAAGTGTGACAGTGGGAATGTGTGTATGGAACCGGAGGAAATAGAGGTACTTAATGAATACTTCAGTATTCACTATGGAAAAGGATCTTGGTGATCGTAGTGATGACTCTCAGCAGACTGAAAAGCTTGAACATGTAGATATTAAGAAAGGGGATGTGCTGGAGCTTTTGGAAAGCATCAAGTTGGATAAGTTGCCGGGACCGGATGAGATGTACCCCAGGCTACTATGGGAGGCAAGGGAGTAGATTGCTGAGCCTCTGGCGACGATCTTTGCATCATCAGTGGGGACAGGAGAGATTCCAGAGGATTGGAGGGTTGCGGATGTTCCTTTATTCAAGAAAGGGAGTAGAGATAGCCCAGGAAATTATAGACCAGTGAGTCTTACCTCAGTGATTGGTAAGTTGGAGAAGATCCTGAGAGGCAGGAGTTATGAACATTTGGAGAGGTATAATATGATTAGGAATAGTCAGCATGGCTTTGTCAAAGGCAGGTCTTGCCTTGCGAGCCTGATTGAATTTTTTGAGGATGTGACTAAACACATTGATGAAGGTAGAGCAGTAGATGTAGTGTATATGAATTTCAGCAAAGGCATTTGATAAGGTACTCCATGCAAGGCTTATTGAGAAAGTAAGGAGTCATGGGATCCAAGGGGACATTGCTTTGTGGATCCAGAACTGGCTTGCCCACAGAAGGCAAGGAGTGGTTGTAGAAGGGTCATTTTCTGCGTGGAGGTGACCAGTGGGGTGCCTCAGGGATCTGTTCCGGGACCCTTACTCTTCATGATTTTTATAAATGACCTGGATGAGGAAGTGGAGGGATGGGTTATTAAGTTTTGCTTATGACACAAAGGTTGGAGGTGTTGTGGATAGTTGTGGAGGGCTGTCAGAGGTTACAGCGGGACCTTGATAGAAGGCAGAACTGGACTGAGAAGTGGCAGATGGCGTTCAACCCAGATACGTGTGAAGGGGTTCATTTTGGTAGGTCAAATATTATGGCAGAATAATGGTATTAATGGTAAGACGCTTGGCAGTGTGGGGGATCAGAGGGATCTTGGGGTCTGAGTGTATAGGATGCTCAAAGCAGCTGCGCAGGTTGACTGTGTGGTTAACAAGGCATATGGTGTATTGGTCTTCATCAGTCATAGAATTGAATTTAGAAGCTGAGAGGTAATGTTGCAGTTATATAGGACTCTGATCAGACCCTGCTTGGAGTACTGTGCTCAGTTCTGGTTGCCTCACTACAGGAAGGATGTGGAAGCCATAGGAAGGGTACAGAGGAGATTTACAAGGACGTTGTCTGGATTGGGAGCATGCCTTATGAGAATAGGTTGAGTGAACTTGGCCTTTTCTCCTTGGAGCGACGAAGGATGAGAGGTGACCTGATAGAGGTGTATAAGATGAGAGGCATTGATCGTGTGGATAGTCAGGCTTTTTCCCAGAGCTGAAATGGTTGCCACAAGAGGACACGGGTTTAAGGTGCTGGGGAGTAGGTACAGAGGAGATGTTAGGGGTATGTTTTTTACTCAGATTGAGTGTGTGGAATGGGCTGCCAGCAACGGTGGTGGAGGCGGTATGATAGGGTCTTTTAAGAGATTTTTGGATAGGTACATGGAGCTTAGAAAGATAGAGGGCTATGGGTAAGCCTAGTAATTTCTAAGGTAGGGACATGTTTGGCACAACTTTGTGGGCCAAAGGGCCTGCATTGTGCTGTAGGTTTTCGATGTTTCTATGATCCAGTCATTGACATTTTCTTCTTTCCTATTAGTTTTACCGGAAACATACCTCTCAGTCAAATGCTGCTTTGATGACTTGGGCAGTTGCTCTTGTGTCTGGAATTTGGATCTTTGGTTCATGTCTGAATCTGACTGCAGTGAAAATAGCTCTGATGAAATCTGAACTGAGCATCAGTAAGCAGAATCTGAGAGCTTTGTTGATAACTCCTTCATTTTGATAACTGAGAGTAGACATGTTTGGATATTAATCAGATTAGTACTTTTTTATGAATAGGACATACCTGGGTGATTCTAGTTTTCTCCTCTACTCACATTGAATACATGTCACTGATGTAACCTTACTCAATCATCTTAGTTAGGGCTGTAGCTAGCTCTGGAATGCAGGTCTTTGGTACTACTATTTATCTGGTAGTTTGACATCCTTTCCATTTCTGCACGTGGCATTGTTTTTCAGTTTGAAAACTATGGGGTATGGATTGAATTGTTGGACTTGTGTTATGGTAGAGTTTGGGGAGGAAGCTGATGTGGATCATCTATCCAGCACTTCTGGGTGAACTTGGTTATGAATGTTTTATCATTTTTCTTACCAATGAATGAGAATATTCTGGAATTGCCTTCCTCTTCTTAGCCTTTTAATTGAGCTCTTTACACTGGAAGAGTAACTATTAGGAAGAAAAGAGTCTCTGGGACACAGGTTTGGAAAGTTGATGAGCAGATACAAAGGAGAGAAATGCAAATTGAGTCCTTAAAGGAAATTTAAGGTAGCACTCACATTGACAGTGATTAAATGCTTTGAGAGGTTGGTCATGATTAGACTGAACTCCTGCCTCAGCAAGGACCAGGATCCATTGTAACTTGCCTATTGCCACAATTGGTCAACGGCAGGTGCAATCTCAATGGCTTTTCACACAGCTTTAGACCACCTGGACAACACAAACACCAATGTCAGGGTGCTGTTTATTGACTGTAACTCAACATTTAATGCCATCATTCCCACAATCCTGATTGAGAAGTTGCAGAACCTGGGCCTCTGTATCTCCCTCTGCAATTGGATCCTTGACTTCCTAACAATCTGTGCAGATTGGTGATAACATATCCTCCTCGCTGACAATCGACCCTGGTGCACCTTGGGTGTGTGCTTAGCCCACAGCTCTACTCTCTCTATACCTATGACTGTGGCAAGGCATAGCTCAAATGCCATCTATAAATTTGATGATGCAACCATTGTTGGTAGAATTTCAGGTGGTGACGAAAGGGTGTACAGAAATGAGATATGCCAACAAGTGGAGTGGTGCTGCAGCAACAACCTAACACTCAATGTCAGTAAGATGAAAGAGCTAATTGTGAACTTCAGGAAGGATAAGACGAAGAAACACATACCAATCCTCATAGAGGGATCAGAAATAGAGAGTGAACAGTTTCAAGTTCCTGGGTGTCAAGATCTCCGAGGATCTAACCTGGTCCCAACGTATTGGTGTAGTCATAAAGAAGGCAAGACAGTGGCTATACTTCATCATGAGTTTGAAGAGATTTGGTATGTCAACATACACACTCAAAAACTTCTATCCCTGGAGAGCATTCTGACAGGCTGCATCACTGTCTGGTACAGAGGGGCTACTGCACAGGACCAGAAGAAGCTTCAGAAGGTTGTAAATCTAGTCAGCTCCATCTTGGGCACTGGCTTACAAAGTACCCAGGACATCTTCAGGGAGCATTGTCTCAGAAAGGCAGCATCCATTATTAAGGACCTCCAGCACCCAGGGCATGCCCTTTTCTCACTGTTACCATCAAGGAGATACAGAAGCCTGAAGGCACACACTCAGCGATTGAGGAATGGCTTCTTCCCCTCTGCCTTCTAATTCCTAAATGGACTTTGAACCCTTGGACACTACCTCACTTTTTTAATATACTGTATTTTTGATTTTTGCACGTTTTCCTAATCTTTGATATACGTATACTGTCATTGATTTACTTATTATTATTATTATTAGTTTTTTCTCTTGTGTATTACATTGAACTGCTGCTGCTGCTGTTAACAAATTTCACATCACATGCCGGTGATAGTAAACCTGATACTGATTCTGAAATTGGGTAGGAAAAGCATAGTTGGGGCAGTAGACATTTGTGGAATTGGTGGACATTGGACATGTTGTGTATGTGGCCAGGTTAGACAACAAAACTATACATAAAAATGCTAGAGACTGGAGCCAAGTTAACAAGGATTTTTACTTACGGAACCCGAAGTGAACATGTATATACAGATCAATATGTGCCTAATAGCTCATGCTCAATAATGTGTTACTATGACATAATCTAGTCCCATATTATACAGCAGGCTATGTGGTACACTCCTCCCCTTTTATTTTAAAAGTGTATCAAATGTTTTTTTAAGCTAATAGGGGCACTATGCTAAACAAATACTGTATGTGTACCCTTAATATACAAATGCCCACCAACCGTTTAATTAGTAACGTAATAATAATGGAACTTATAACAAAGTAACGTAATAATTATAACTGAAGTCTCTGGGGGCCCTTCTCTGTCTCACTGGGTAATATCTGCCCTGCAACATTTGATTTGGGGCATTAGTCTGCACCGGTACATCAGGTGGGTCCTCAGCACTGTTGACAGGCTTATCTGTGGGCGAGGCTGATGTGGTCACATCAGGAGTGTTTGCTTCTATGTCCGGGGAGTCAAGGCAAGATACTGTTGTGTTTTCCACCTGAGCATTCACAATTTGATCCACGATGTGCTTCTATGTCATGGGAGTCCGGGCAAGATGTTGTTGAGTTTTTCACCTGAGCATCCAGGATTTGATCCACATGACGTCTCCATACGTTCTCCCCCACCTGTACTGTATACATCAGTGGCCCGTCTATGGCTGAAATTACACTCGGCTGCCACTTTTCAGTCCGGGAATCCCGTGTAAGAACTGACCGTCCCACATTGAAGCTCCATGTTGACTTAACATTCAAGTGTTTCAACTGTCTGTTCTCTACATCACGCCGTACAATTGGTTTGAGAAGATCCATGCGGGATCTCAGGTCAGAAACATCATCGCTGGAGTCTGGTTAGTGGTTGCATGTACTGCATTATGATAGGCAAGAAGGAAGCTGTCTATCTTGAGTTGTAGTGGTCGACTTTCACTGTCCCTTGCCTTGAGGGCTTGAATGTTTGCACAAATCTTTCTGCCAAGCTATTTGTGGATGGATGGTAAGGAGCCAGTGTAAAGTGCTTGATTCCATTGTTCTTCACAAAACTTTGGAATTCTTCAGAGACAAATTGTCGTCCATTGTCTGTGCAGATTTGCTCTGGTATGCTATTCTAGGCAAACATGGTCCTCAGCACAGTAATGATCTTTTCCGATGCGGTTGTCCTTCATTTTGATGACCTCTGGCCATTTGGAATGTGCATCAACGGTGATTTGGAGTCCATGAATGGTCCAGCAAAGTCGATGTGCACTCGCTGCCATGGTGATGAGGGCTACTCCCACGGATGGAGAGGGGCTCGTGTTGGTGTGTTCTGGATCTTTTGACATCCGGAGCGTTTCTTGGTAACATCCTCAATTTGTTTATCGATTCCTGGCCACCACACATAGGCATGGGCAAGACCTTTCATCTTCACGGTACCCAGGTGCCCCTCATGCAGTTCCTCCAGCACTCTGGTGCGTAACTTGGGAGGAATCACAACTCGTGAATCACACATTAGTGTTCACCGATACCCTAACAGCTGCTCTTTCCTCACTGAGAAGGCTGGAAAGTGTGTTACCACGCGCTGGCCACCTGCCTTTACCGTGATGTCATACATTTGACAACATAGGGTCATTGCATGTTTGCCTTTTGATGAGGCTGTTTGTTACTGGTAATTGTTCAACTATTGTCGTGTGAAAGATCTCTGCTGAATCCATTTGCATAGTTACCTCGGAAGTGGGCAGCGGTAAAGTGACAAACCATCTGCGTTGCTGTGTTGTTTGGTCCCCTTGTGTTCGATGTCGTACCTGTGACCTCCCAAGAAAAGGCACCATCGCTGCAGCCTTTGTGCTGTCATCACTGGAATGCCTTTCCTTGGGTTGAAGGTTGGCACATGAGGCTGATGGTCAGTCAACAGTAAACTTTTGGCCATACAGGTAGTGACTGAATTTCTTGACTCCCCACAGGAGGCTTAGTTGCGTTCAGCTGAAGTTAGCGTTCTTGAGGCAAAGGCTATTGGTCTTTTGGAGTCATCTGGAAACTTGTGCGATAACACAGCTCCTATCCCATAGGGCGAGGCATCACAAGCTAGTCGGATAGGCAAGGAGGGGTCAAAGTGCGCGAACAACCTGTCAGAAGTTATGAGTCTTTTCATTTCCTTAAATGCTTCTCATAGCTCTCAGTCCACTTCCATTGTGACCCTGCCCGTAATAATGCATTTAGTGAACTATACCAAGATATGCTCTCAGCTGAGACACATTTTCAGGTGGTGGTGCCTTAAGCACGGATTCTATCTTGTCTTGAGATGTGTAAGCCATCCTTGTTGATCACATGCCCACAGTATGAAATTTCCTTTTTGAAAAACTCACATTTCTATCAATTAGCTCTGAGCCCATATTCTCGTAACCTGGTGAGTACTTGTTTTAGGTTAGAAACGTGTTTGTCGTCATCTTTGCCAGTGACAATGATGTCATCCAGGTAATACTGAGTCCCTGGAATCCCCTGCAGAACCTGGTCCATTGCCCTTTGCCAGATTGCAGGCACTGATGCTATCCCAAACACCAACCTCTTGTACTGATAAAGTCCTTTGGGTGTATTTGTCAGGTATTTCTTGGCTGCTTCATCGATTTCCATTTGAAGGTAAGCCTGGGTCAAGTCAATTTTTGTGAAATTTCCCCCTTCTGACAGGGAAGCAAAAATGTCTTCAATACAAGGTAGAGGATAATGTACTGTGTGTAGTCACCACATATGCGCACCTTGCTTGGTTTTCTTGATTTTGTGCTGGAGGTTTTCTTCATGATTGGAACAATGGAATATTCACTCCAATCCACCTTTGACAGGACCCCAGTCTGCTCCAGATCTTTCAGCTCTGCCTCAACTGGAGGACGGATTGCATATGGCACTGGCCTGGCTTTGTGAAAATTTGGACATGCATTTTCCTCACTCTCAATCTTTGCCTTCATGCCCCAAGGTGTTCCTATTCCTTTCATGAACACTTCCTCAGAGTCAGCAAGTATTTGCAACAGTCTCTTAGATGTAGCCTTGCTGCCGTCCTTTGCTGATACAGTTAGTGCTTGATGGTGTGCCAATCCAACTGAATTTTCCTAAGCCTTTCACGTCCCAGCAACGGTGGTCCTCCATTTTTCAGTACATAGAGGTTCAGTTGCTGAGTTTTACCTCCATGGGTCACTGTCACTTTAATTTTGCCTTCAGGACATACATTCTGTCCTGTGTGAGTCTTTAGCAGTAGTTTAGTTTGTTTCAGAGGTTTGTGCAAAAACAGTCATTTGTAGTCGCGTACAGAGACCACTGTTAAGGCTGAGCCTGTGTCCAACTCCATTTTCAGTCTCACGCCGGCCACTTGTGGAGTGATCCATATTCCTCTTCGATCATCTGTCTCTTCCACGCTGTGAAGTGGCAGACAGGACAATTCACTTTTGTCTGGGTCATTTTCATCAGAATTGCTTTCTTTCATTTTGTGCACATTGTTGTATTTTCCTTGTTTCTCTGCATTTTGCCCTTTTCCTGCTGTTTATCAGCTTTGCATACTCTGCCAATGTGGCCCTGTTTGCCACAGTTCCAGCATTCTTTATCTTTAAACCAACAAACATCAGGGTCATGTGACCTGTTCCCACAACGGTAACATTTCTTTCCCTCATTTCTGCGCAGTGATATTTTATTTGTAGCATATTCCAGAGATTTTTGTTGTATCTGTGAAGCACCTCGTGCAGCTGTTTCTAATGATATTTAGCACTTTCTCGAGTGTAAGGTCTTTTTCACACAGGAGCTTCTGTGTGGTTTCACAGTGCATGCCACACACTAACCTATCCCTCAATGCATCTGATAGACCAGCTCCAAATTGACAATGTTCTAATAATTTGCACAGTTCAGCATAATATTCAGAAATGCTTTCATCTTTGCTCTGATTCCGTTTATGGAATTTAAATCTTTCAGCAATGACCAGCGTTTTGGAGTTTAAATGCTGTTGGAGAGTGTCTTCTATTCGCTTGAACGTTTTGTCAGCTGGCTTTTCAGGGTTTAGGGGCTCCGTAGCAGGCCGTATGTTTTTGCGCCCGTTACATGAAGTAAGACGCTGGCTTTCTTTTCTTCATTAACATCGTTAGCATCACAATATAACTCTATTCTTTCAATATAAGTTGCCCAGTCTTCAATGCCACCATCAAATGCTGTAATGGTTCCAATTAATGCCACCCTTGTGTTAATTTATCCTTGTTATGTTAATTTAGCCTGGTCCCTTGTTTTCTTTTTGACTCGCATGACCTTTTTTTGCTAGCGTCGCGAGCATACTGTGGCTAGATGCGTGTGTTGCTCTTTTTTTAATCTCCCTTCTGAGGCAGACAGACCCTCAGCCTTGGGGATCAGCGCTGGCTGTGATCTCACCTGGAAGAGCCGTGGCTCGGACTGTGTCTTTCAGTCTCCCGACATTCCCGACTCCAGCTGAACTCCCACTTCTTTTCAGACTCACGGCCTCACTCTGCCTCTTCTGAGTGCCATTATCAATTAAAACTGCGTTCCAATACGATGCAGGTTCATTAACATCGTTGCCAATTTGTTGTGTATGTGGCCGGGTTACACAACAAAACTATCAATAAAAAACGCTAGAGACTGGAGCTAAGTTAACAGGGCTTTTTACTTACGGAACCCGAACTGAACACATACAGTTGAAATCAGAAGTTTGCATACACTTGGGTTGAAGGCATTAAAACTCATTGTTTAACCGCTCTACAGATTTCATATTAGCAAACTATAGTTTTGGCAAGACATTGAGGATATCTACTTTGTGCATGACATGAGTAATTTTTCCAACACTTGTTTACAGACAGATTATTTCACTTTTAATTGACTATATTTCAATTCCAGTGGATCAGAAGTTTACAAACAAAATCAGAAGAAATCAGCCAAGTCCTCGGGGGTGGGGGGGGGGGGGAATTGTGGACCTCCACAAGTCTGGTTCATCCTTGGGAGTAATTTCCAAACGCCTGAAGGTACCACGTTCATCTGTACAAACAATAGTACGCAAGTATAAACACTATGGGACCACGCAGCCATCATATCACTCAGGAAGGGGATGCATTCTGTCTCCGAGAGATGAACATACTTTGGCGCGAAAAGTGCAAATTAATCCCAGAACAACAGTAAAGGACCTTGTGAAGATGCTGGAGGAAACAGGTAAACAAGTATCTATATCCACAGTAAAACAAGTCCTATATCGACATAACCTGAAAGGTTGCTCAGCAAGGAAGAAGTCACTGCTCCAAAACTGCCATTTTATATTTTTTTTTTAAAAAAGCCAGACTACAGTTTGCAAGTGCACATGGGGACAACGATCTTACTTTTTGGAGAAATGTCCTCTGGTCTGATGAAACTAAATTGAATTGTTTGGCCATAATGACCATCGTTATGTTTGGAGGGAAAAGGGTGAGGCTTGCAAGCCGAAGAACACCATCCCAACAGTGAAGCATGGGAGTGCTAGCATCATGTTGTGGGGGTGCTTTGCTGCAGGAGGGACGGGTGCACTTCACAAAATAGATGACATCATGAGGAAGGAAAATTATGTGGATATATTGAAGCAACATTTCAAGACATCAGTCAGGAAGTTAAAGCTCGGTCGCAAATGGGTCTTCCAAATGGACAATGATCCCAAGCATACCGCCAAAGTTGTGGCAAAATTGCTTAAGGACGACAAAGTCAAGGTATTGGAGTGGCCATCACAAAGCCCTGACCTCAATCCGATAGAAAATTTGTGGGCAGAACTGAAAAAACATGGAGGCCTACAAACCTGACTCAGTTACACCAGTTCTGTCTGGAGGAATGGAACAAAATTCCAGCAACTTATTGTGAGACGTTTGCGGAAGTCTGCCCAAAACGTTTGACCCAAGTTAAGCAATTTAAAAGCAATGCTACCAAATATTAACAGTGTATGTATGCTTCTACCCACTGGGAATATGATGAAAAATAAAAGCTGAAGTAACTCATTCTCTCTACTGTTATTCTGACATTTCATATTCTTAAAATAGTGATCCTAACTGACCTAAGACAGGGAATGTTTTTTATGAATAAATGTCAGGAATTGTGAAAAACTGAGTTTAAATGTATTTGGCTAAGGTGTATGTAAACTTCTGACTTCAACTGTATATACAGATCAATATGCACCTATATACGCATGCTCAATAATGTTACTACAACATGAACGAGTCCCATATTATACAGTAGGTTATATGGTACAGGATACTATTCCCTGGCTTGAAGAAAGCAAGACTATGATGGATCATGTAGAAGCTATTAGCAGGGTGATGACCCATTCACATTCTACATAGTGCAGGATCAGCTATCCAATACATATTTGACCAATGCAAGGACTGTTTTTGTGTACCTCAAAAAAGGCATTGTTAGGACCCATGTGAATTTCCATTGTCTACATCTTCCTGATTAGTAGAAACTGGTGTTCTGAGAAGCTGTTCAATGTAAGAATTATTTTAAATAGCGTGTGACAGAAGGAGCTCGTGGGACTTTCTGTGGGATGGAGGTGTAGAAGGATGCAATGTCCATTGGTATTGCTTTTAAAGCAGGGCAAGTTTGTGCTGGAGTTCAATTCAGTAGTGTGAGGGGAACAAACCAACTTGATTTCACCCTCTGCTTTCTCCCTGTGTAACTGACTGGCTGTTCATCTGCATTCATATTAAGGCTGGTTTCTTGAAAGCCTGTTCTGTTGCTCCTAAATTTTGTTGTAGTTACAACTAACACTTCGGAATCCAGTAAAGTTTGGCTCCAAGTTTTTGTTTAAAGGTGACATTTTATTTTCTTGGGGGCAAAGTACAATTTTATATTCCCAATTAGTTCCTATATCAGCAGTTACTGAAAATATCTGCTTTCACTTTAAAATATTTTAAATTGTATAAACTTAAAGATGGTCATGAGAAGGCAAACTCTTTATGTAGTTGCTTTCATTTTTAAAGTGAATATTATCCTGTATTTGAAGATGTTTGAATAAGGGTAAATTGTTGATGTTTTTTTTTCCCTTCAGGAGAGCACAAGTGAGGCAGATGAACTAATTACAAGCAGTAGCTCTACAAAAATTCATCTTTTTCATTGTGATAAAAGTGAAGAGCCAGACTCCAGTTCACACCAGTCAGAATTGGTGCAGGTTATTGAAGGAGCTCCTATTGAAGAAATCACAGATTTGCAGATGGAGTATACCAGTCAGCACAGCCCAGAATGCATTGAAAGTGTGATGCCACGAGCTTGCAGCAGTGCACAGGATGGTTCTGAAAAGCCCATGGAAAGTGTACTACTTAAAGAGTTGAAGATGAATTCAATTAATTGCAATGATGACCAGCTAGATTCCACATTTATGCCAATTTTAAATCATAGACTTAAGCACACGTGCACTAGTGCAGACTGTTGTAGTTCAGTTAATATGGACCATACAGCAGTCCAAAGTTTGATACAAAATGAAGCTGCAGAAGATGAAATTTTGAGCCAAACTCCCTCTAAAATGTCAACAGTTCTGAAAAGAAAAGTATGCAATTCCTCCAATGTTTCTACACCAACTTGTGTCGTGGTTAAAAAGAGAAAAACTTGTCCCAATGTCCATGATAAACCCAGTGAGAACACTGAATTTTTCCATGAGGCATTCAATCACGAGAAGCTTGCAGATTGGGAGAAACAACTTTTTGAAAAGCGCAAAATGGAAGAGCAGGATCGATTGCTAGCCTTAAAAATACAGAAAGAACTTGATAAAGAGATGCGGTCTATTAACAGAACAAGGGGAACACCTGATGAATACTTACTTCGGGCCAAGAAATTGCCTACAAGTGAGAAAAACATGCTTGCAAGAAATAAAACTCCAGTACCAACAGCAAAGGGCCATCAAACTTCCAAAAGTTCAGTGAGATCACAGTCCCGAAATAAGCAAGCCATGCTCAAGAGTATTTCTTCTGAAACACAAAGACAGAAAAGTAGAATCTTGCATGATCCAACACAATCCTGTAATAAGCAAAGGGCTAAAAGTCATAGACCACTCGCCTCCATGGATGCTAACTCTGCTGCACTGAGGCTTCTCGAACCAAGAAATGGTAAAAAACAACAGACTATTGATGATATGTTCCAGAAATGCAACACTTAAATAAGAGTTGTTGAGAATTCTGTCATCATTTTGACCTGCCAATGTGGGTTTCCTCTGCCCAGTTTAAAGTTTAACATTGATTTCTTCTCTGAAATAATTTTCCTGCTTTTATTTTGCAGTACTTCAAGTTTCTGTTTAAAGTTCTAGGAGTTTCAGATTGGCATGATTTTGTTCACTTTTTCAGGTTGTGCTTTCTCAACATTTAAGTAATTGTCAAATTCATTAAAACAGTGTTGCATCTTGTTACTAAAATGGCAAAATAAAAGTTTGATGGTTGTTTGGTTCTAGTAATTAATAAACCATGAGAATCAGTTAACGTTTCATTACTGAATGACAACATACATTAGTATTGCTTTTTGTACTTGATAACTTTAAATAGCTGTAACAGCTTAGATATTTCTGTAGACTACAGAAAAGGAATTGGGGAGAAAAATGGCATTCTGCTTCTTTAACGTTGCAATGAATTACAGCAGACAGAATAACATCTTCAATATAGATTCTTACTTGCACCAGAGGATGCCAGAACAAAAGATGAAAGGAAGCGAGAAAGCTGTATTCATTAATCAAGAGGGTCTATTTTTTCCATTCTTTGCAAGACTGAAGATAAGTAGTAGCTCTCTGTAGTACCATTCTGGAGCCTTGAACAGATCATTTCCATGTTATTAGTGGTTTTGAATTCAGAACATGATTATTCTTTAACATCAGACCATTCCTTTCCCCCTGTTCCAGTGGCCAGGATATACAAGGAAGGGAATGGTCATATTGAAGTTTGGGTGCTTGGAGGCAGTTGCCAGAAGGTGAACATAGGGGTGGTAGAATGGAAATGGTGAGGGATGTGAATGATTGGGTATGAGGGTAAGGCATAGAGACCATCAGTTTACTTTTTTTGGGACCGGTTGGAAAATGGTTACCAGTATTGGGAGCAAGCTTTTTGAAATGTCAATGTAGGAGATTTTAAATCTTTGGAAAAGTTAACATTTTTAGTTTTAATAATGTAAACAGCAGATGTTGATTTCTCAAGGAAGACCTTTGCAGATTCCAGGTAACTTCTTCCTCTGCCTGAAAGCCAGAAGAAACTTCTAAATAACCTTGTGGTCAATTTGGGAATACATAGTGATGAATCTTTGCACAGAGAAATTTAAGATGTACTGCATTTCTCTAGTATAAAAGTGTATTTTACTTGTAACCTTTTAAATTATTTACTGTCACATATAGTTCTTAGAAATGCACCTGTAATTGCTGAAGGCAGTTAAATTTTTGGAGATCTAGTGATATGATGAAGACCAGAAAATCTGTATATTGTTGAAGGATAAATTGGGGCACAAGGCAAAGGGACTGGTGTACTGCTAAATGCAGTGAATACAATTATGTCCAGCAAAATGAGAAGTTATGGGTTGGCACAATGTAGGAGAGTGTTGTACAAACCAGACAAGGTGGATGTAGTGCTTACCTCATTAATGCCAACAGAGATGAATGAATTTGCAGAGACTGAGAAAGAAAGTGGCCTCATTTAATTAAACACTTTTTTGGCAAGACTCAATTTGAAGAACCCAGATTTCTATGCCGCAAACTATTATTACCATGACTGTATTTTCTTTAAACTATCAAAATCCAATAAACCTGTTATCCATTTTCCACAAAGTAGAGTTAGCATACTTGTGCTGATTGTAATCCCAAAGAACAAAAAAAACCATGGATCATTCAACAAGATTGGTTTACCTCAACACCATTTTATTGCTGCATCCTCATCTTTCTGGATGCTTCTAACATCCAGAAATGAGCCATATTGACCAAGGAGGACAAATCCATTGTTGAGCTGATTCACAAAAGAGCTGCTGTAGTGAGAATTTGGCTAAACGAGTCTGATATTTGTGGATGGTTTGGCATTCATTGCAAGTGGGAGTAATATCGTCATTACTTTTGATGAAAGCACGAAGATACATGGCAATTCTGTACTTTGATCTTTCTCCACCCCCTTCTACTTTAGCTTATAAACAAAAAATAATTAGGGTTGCAACATCCTAAAGTATATTTTTTTTAAATCCTAAGCAAAACTAAATATAGCAGATTACAGAAAGCTTGCTCACTCCTGCATCATAATGCTCATGCTTTGAATCATTTTGAGGGCCACCTGCATTCAATCAACAGCAATGACCCTGAACTTCTGGTTGTCTGCCACTTTAATTCTTCATCCCATTCACTCTGACTTACCTAACCGTAGCCTCCCACGTTGTTGCAAACATACACAGTGCAAGGTTGGCAAAAGCTATCATCTTCCATTTGCACATACTGCACCTTTCAAACTCCATATGAAACACATTAACGCAATACATCCACTCTATGTAGCTCTTCCAGTATTTGACAGGTTTCAATGAGACCTTACATCCTGCATTATATTCCTGCTTTTATATTCTAGTCCTCCCGAAAAGAAAGCTAACAATGCATGCGCCTTCTTTGCTACCTGCAAATTAACCATCAGGGAATCCTGCATGAGGACTCCCTTTGCACCTCTAATTTCTGAATTTTCCTCCCTAACTTGTACACCTAATGGTTCTATTTCCCTGTGCAGTTCTCAGTAATTCTGACTGCAGTTTACATGCCACTAGCAGCCAACTGTAATCAAGTGCTTGAGACACTGTATGATGTTGTCTCCAAACAAGAAACAGTCCATTTTGACGCACTGCAAATCATGGTCGAGGACTTCAACCAGGTTTGAAGTAAACCCTGCCTAATTACTTGAATCATCAAAGAATGCTCAACA
This sequence comes from Hemitrygon akajei, assembly GCF_048418815.1. Taxonomy (NCBI): domain Eukaryota; kingdom Metazoa; phylum Chordata; class Chondrichthyes; order Myliobatiformes; family Dasyatidae; genus Hemitrygon; species Hemitrygon akajei. Next base: position 114,174,670 of record NC_133126.1, read on the forward strand.
TTTGTGGCAGGGCTTGAATACTATCACCTCTTGCAAAGTAAAATCAAGCAACATAGGCAACAACAGAACTTCGATTCCAGATGAGCATACTGCCTTCTATATTAACTTCGGCCATTGAAATGTGGAGGAGTCCTCATGCAGACCCCAATGATCCTGTGATTTCAGTCTCAGAGGCCAACGTGCAAGCAGCCTTCAGGAGAGTGATGCCATGAAAAGCATCTGGCCCAGACGGGGTGCCTGGCCAATTATAAAGAACTCTGCTGATCAACAGACGAGTGTTCACTGAGGTCTTCAACCTCTCACTTCGGCAGTCTAAGGTACCACCTGCTTCAAGCAGCCTTCATTTATACTGGTGCCTAAAAAGAGCATGGTAACCTGCCTCGTTGACTATCATCCAGTGGCACTTTTATATCTGCTGTGGTGAAGCACTTTGAGAGGTTGGTGATGAAACATATCAACTCCTTCCTGAGAATTGACTTGGATCTGCTCCACTTTGCCTAGTGGAGCAACAAGTCCACAACTGATGGCATCTATTTGGCTATTCACTCAACTCTGGAACATCTAAGATAGCAAAGATGTATACATAAAGGATGCTCTTTGTCAATGACATTTTGGCCTTCAATACAATCATCCCTTCGAAACTAATCAATAAGCTTCAAGGCTTTGGCCTCAATACCTCCTTGTGCAATTGGGTATTTGATTTCCTGACTTGCAGATCCCAGTCAGTTTGAACCGGAAACAACAACTCCACAATTTTCATTCGCATAGGTGCATCACAAGGCTGTGTGCTTAGCTCCCTGCTTTGCACTTATGACTGTGTGGCTGTACACAGCTCCAATGCCATATTCAGGTTTGCAGATAACACCACTGTTGTAGGTCAAATCAAAAGGTGGTGACGAATCAACATATAGGAGGGAGATTGAAAATCTGGCTGAGTGGTACCACAGCAACAACCTCTTAATCAATGTCGGCAGGACCAAGGAGCTAATTTCTTAATAATTGCATTTACGTACTGAGCCCAGGACAGTTTCCCCCCCCCCCCCCCCCCCCCCAAAAACACCAAGTTCTCTCACTCAAGTGCCTAAACTTCCTTAGGAGTTTGTGAAGATTCGGCATGACATCTAAAACTTTGACAAGCTTCTATAGATATGTGGTGGAGAGTATATTGACTGGCTGCATCACAGATTGGTATGGAAACACCAGTGGCCCTGAATGGGAAATCCTCAGGATTCATACCACTAGGTTCAAGAACAGTTATTACTATCAGATTCTTGAACCAAAGGGGATGATTTCACTCAATTTTACTTGCCCTATCATTTGAAATGTTCCCACAACCTATGGATTCAGTTTCAAGGACTCTGCATCCTGTGATCTCAATATTTTTGCTTATTTATTAATATTTCTTTTTTGTATTTACAGTTTGTTGTCTTTTGCACACTGGTTGAACACCCAAGTTGGTGCCGTCTTTCATTGATTCCATTACGTAAAGTAAAACTTTATTATCAGAGTACATACATGTCACCACATACAACCCTGAATTCTTCTTCCTGTGGGCATACTTAGTAAATCTATAGAATAGTAACTATAAACAGGATCAATGAATAATAAATTGTACAAATGCAAATATAAATAACAAGACCATCGGTTGTGGGAATACCAGAAATAGAATGAATGTAGTTAACTTCTTTTGTTCAAGAGCTTGATGGCTGATGGGCAGTAATTGTTCTTGAACCCGGTGGTGCAAGTCCTGAGGCTCCTGTGCCTCCCATCTGATGGCAGCAGTGAGAAAAGAGCATGAGGACCTTTGATGATGGATGCTGCTTTTCTATGGCAATGGTTCATGTAGATGTGCTCAATAGTTGGAGGGTTTTACCTGCGATGTACCACTACCTTTTGTAGGATTTTCTGCTCAAAGGCATTGGTGTTCCCATACCAGACTGTAATGCAGCCAGTCAATACACTTTCACCACACATCTGTAGAAGTTTGTCAAGGTTTTTGATGACATGCCAAATCTCTGCAGACTCCTGCGGAAGTAGAGGCACCATTGCACTTTCTTTGCAATTACGTTTATATGTTGGGTCTAAGACAGGTCCTTTGAGATAGTGACACCGAGGAATTTAAATTTATTGATCCTCTCCATCTCTGATCCTCTGATAAGTGCTGGCTCATGGACCTCTGGTTTTCCTCTCCTGAAGTCTACAATCGGTTCCTTGGTGTTGTTGAAATTGAGCAAGAGGTTGTTGTTATTACACCACTCAGCCAAATTTTCTACCTCATTTTGCACGTGTAGAGTAGAACAAAGTTTTACAGAGAACGACGTTGGAGTGCTTTACCTAGGTTTGGTGAGGAAAGTTTTTTGCGAGTAAAATGATCAGTGTTGAAATAGTGTGGTTGTGCGAAGTTCCTTAGTGGCCTAATGGATAAAGGTTAGCCAGTGAGAAGAGTTCAAAAGGTGACAGTTATTTCTTCAGCGGTTTGAATGGGGCACGACTGAGCAAGCATGTGGAGGTCAGCCAGTGAGAACAACGAGAAGAGTTTAAAAAGAAGACAGATTTATAGAGCAGGCAGCCGAGTAGAGGGAGACAGAGTAGGAAGGCTTTGGCTCAACAGGGCTTCGGTGTTAACAGGTCGAGGCAAGATAGGTTGCCTGTGTAGAATACAGACAGGAAGAATGTGTGTGAGTCCGGTTTTCTGTGCTCGGTGTCAGATGTGGGAGGTCCTGGAGACTCCCAGCCTCCCAGATGGCCACATCTGTACCAGGTGTGTCGAACTGGAGAAGCAGCTCGATGACCTTCGTCTGGTCAGGGAGAGTGAGGAGGTGATAGAGAGGAGCTTTAGGCAGGTAGTCACTCTGGGGCCTGAGGAGACAGATGAGTGGGTAACAGTCAGGAGAGGGAGAGGTAAGAGTCAGATGCTAGAGAGTACCTCTGTGGCTGTACCCCTTAACAATAGGTACTGTTTGAGTACTGTTGAGGGAGACGACCTACCTGGGTGAAGCAACAGAGTCCCTGTGGCTCAGAAGGGTAGGGAAAGGAAGAGGATGGCAGCAGTGATAGAAGGTGCTATAGTTAGGGGGTCAGACAGGCGATTCTGTGGATGCAGGAAAGAAACACGGATGGTAGTTTGCCTCCCATGTGCCAGGGTCCGGGATGTTTCAGATCCCGTCCAAGATATCCTGAAGTGGGAAGGTGAACAGCCAGAGGTCGTGATACGTATTGGTACCAACAACATATGTAGGAAAAGGGAGGAGATTCTGACAACAGACTACAGGGAGCTAGGAAGGAAGTTGAGAAGCAGGACCTCAAAGATAGTAATTAGGATTACTGCCTGTGCCACGTGACAGTGAGTATAGGAATAGAATGAGGTGGAGGATAAATGGGTGGCTGAGGGATTGGAGCAGGGGCAGGTTTCAGATTTCTGGATCATTCGGACCTCTTTTGGGGCAGGTGTGACTTGTACAAAAAGGACGGGTTGCACTTGAATCCAGGTGGGGTCAATATCCTGGCAAGGAGGTTTGTAAAGGCTATTGGGTAGAGTTTAAATTAGAAATGCTGGGGGGTGGGAACTGAACTGAAGTGACAGAGGAAAGGGAAGTTGGCTCACAAATAGCGAAAGCTTGGAGACAGTGCGAAAGGGAGGATAGGCAGGTGATAGAGAAGGGACGTGCTCAGACGGATAGTTTGAGATGTGTCTATTGTAATGCAAGGAGTATTAAGAACAAAGCGGATGAGCTTAGAGCATGGATCAGCACTTGGAGCTATGATGTTGTGGCCATTACAGAGACTTGAATGGTGCAGGGGCAAGAATGGCTACTTCAAATGCCAGATGTAGATGTTTCAGAAAAGAGGTGGGAGCGTGACACTGTTGATCAGGGATAGAGTCACGGCTGCAGAAAAGGAGGAAGTCATGGAGGGGTTGTCTACGGAGTCTCTGTGGGTGGAAGTTAGGAATAGGGAGGGGTCAATAACTCTACTGGGTGTTTTTTTTTCCTATAGACCACCCAATAGTAACAGGGACATCGAGGAGCAGATAGGGAGACAGATTCTGGAAAGGTGTGATAATAGCAGGGTTGTTGTGGTGGGAGATTTTAATTTCCCACATATTGATTGGCATATCCCTAGAGCAAGGGGTTTAGATGGGGTGGAATTTGTTAGGTGTGTTCAGGAAAGTTTCTTGACACAATATGTAGATAAGCCTCAAGAGGAGAGGCTGTACTTGATTTGGTATTGGTAAATGAACCTGGTCAGGTGTCAGGTCTCTCATTGAGAGAGCATTTTGGAGATAGAGATGACAATTTATGGTTCTAACTCTATAATCAAGTTCGCAGATGACACCACGGTGGTTGGCCTGATCAGAGGGGATGACGAGATGGCCTACAGGGACGAGGTCCAGCACCTGGCCGCGTGGTGTGCCGATAACAACCTGGCCCTTAACACCCAGAAGACCAAGGAGATTATTGTGGACTTAAGACATGCTAGGAGCCACACTCATGTCCCCATCTACATCAACAGCTATAGTGGAGCGTGTATCAAGCTTCAAATTCCTTGGTGTCCACATTTCCGATGATCTCACATGGCCCCCGAACTCCTCCATCCTGATCAAAAAGATGCAACAGCGCCTTTATTTCCTGTGGAACATCAAGAAAGCTCACCTCTGTCCCAGCATACTGATGGACTTTTACCGCTGAACCACTGAGAGCATACTCCCCAACTGCATTTCAGTGTGGTATGGCAATTGTACCATATTGGACCGCAAAGCACTCCAGCAGGTGGTGAAAACTGCCCAGCAGATTATTGGCACCCAATTGCCCACCATTGAGAACATCTACCATAAACGCTGCCTGGGCAGGGTGAAAAGCATTATCAAGGATGCATCTCACCCTAACCATGGACTTTTTACTCCCCTCCCATACGGTAGGCGCTTCAGGAGCCTCTGCTCCCACACCAGCAGGCACAGGAAGAGCTTCTTCCCTGAGGCTGTGACCCTGCTGAACCTCACATCATAGCGCTAAGCAGTATTGCACCCATATTGGACTGTTTCAGTACTTTTATATTTGTATGCTGTAGCACTTACTTTTTATTCACAGTTAATTTGTAAATAATACTATTCCTTTGCACTTCTAGTCAGATGCTAATTGCATTTCATTGGCTTTGTATCTGTACTCGGCACAATGACAATAAAGTAGGATTTTAGATTAGATTAGATTCATTCTCCTTTACCATAGCATTGGAGAGGGATAGAAACAGATAAGTTAGGGAAACATTTAATTGGAGGAAAGAGAAATATGAGGCTATCAGGTAGGAACTAGGATGCATAAATTGGAAACAGATGTTCTCAGGAAAACGTACAGAAGAAATGTGGCAAATGTTCAGGGGATATTTGTGTGGCGTAAATACATTCCAATGAGACAGGGAAAGGATGGTAGGGTACAGGAACTGTGGAGTACAAAGGCTGTTGTAAATCTAGTCAAGAAGGAAAAAAGAGCTTATGAAAGGTTCAAGAAACTAGATAGAGATCTAGAAGATCTAGCAGGAAGGAGTTTAAGAATGAAATTAGGAGAGCCTGAAGGGGCCATGTGAAGGCCTTGGTGGACAGAATTAAGGAAACCTCTACGGCATTCTACAAGTATGTGACGAGCAAGTGGATAAGACATGAGAGAATAGGACCAATTCAGTGTGACAGTGGAAAAGTGAGTATGAAACCGGAGGAGACAGCAGAGGTACTTAATTAGTACTTTACTTCAGTATTCACTATGGAAAAGGATCTTGATGATTGTAGTGATGACTTTCAGCAGACTGAAAAGCTTGAGCATGAAGATATTAAGGAAGAGGATGTGCTGGAGCTTTTGGAAAGCATCAAGTTGGATAAGTCACCAAGACTGGACAGGATATACCCCAGGCTACTGTGGGATTGGGGAACATGCCTTATCAGAATAGGTTGAATAAACTCAGCCTTTTCTCTTTGGAATGACAGAGGATGAGAGGTGACCTGATAGAGGTGTACAAGATGATGAGAGACATTGATTGTGTGGATAGTCAGAGGCTTTTTCCCAGGGCTGAAATGGCTAGCACGAGAGGGCATAAAGGTGCTTGGGAGTAGGTAGAGAGGAGATGTCAGAGGTAAGTTTTTTATGGAGAGAGTGGTGAGTGCATGGAATGTGCTGCTGGTGGCGGTGGAGGCGAAAACGATAGGGTCTTTTAAGAGACTCCTGGATAGGTACATGGAGCTTAGAAAAATAGAGAGCTACGGGTAAAGCCTAGGTAGTTCTCAGGTAAGGACATATTCAGCACAGCTTTGTGGGCCGAAGGGCCTGTATTGTGCTGTAGGTTTTCTATGTTTCTATCTCCCTCCAGTATGCTGATTCATCACAGTGGTGTCATCAGCAAACTTGAATATGGTGTTGGAGCTCAACTTAGCCACACAGTCACAGGTGTAAAACTAGTAGAGCAGGAGGCTTAGCACACATCCCTGCGATGCTCCTGTGCTGATGGAGAATGTGGAGGAGATGTTTTTGCTGATATGAACTGACTGTGGTCTGCAAGTGAGGAAATCCAGGCTCCAATTGCAGGTGGGTATTGATGCCTAGGTATTGGAGTTCACTGATTAGTTTTGAGGCAATGATGGTGCTAAATGCTGAGCTGAAATCACCAAAAGACCATCCTGGTGTATACACCTTTGCTGTCTAGATGTTCCAAGGTTGTGTGAAGAGCCAATGAGAAGGCATCTGCTGTGGACCTGTTGCTTTAGTAGGCAAGTTGGAGTGAATCGAAATCACCACTCAGACAGGAGTTGATGTGTTTGAACACCAGCCTCTCGAAACGCAATCACTGTGAATGTAAGTGCCAGTGGACAATAGTCATTGAGGCAGTTACCATGGTCTTCTTGGGCACTGGACCAGTATGAATGAAGTCTGCTTGAAGCAGGTGGGTACCACACACTGCCAGAGTGAGAGCTTGAAGATATCCATGAATAGACCAGCCAGTTGATCAGCACTGGTCTTCAGTACTTGACCAGGTATTCCGTCCGGACCAAATGCTTTCACTGGTTTCACTCTCTTGAAGGCAGCCCACACGTTATCTTCAGATACTGAGAACAAAGTGTCTTTGGGAAACATGGGTTAGCGCAATGGTTCCTCACTTTTCTGGTGGTCAAAGTGAGCACAGAAGGCATTGAGCTGATCTGGAAGCGAAGCTCTGCTGTCCCCTGTGTTGCTAGATTTGACTTTGTAGGAGGTTATGGCATTCAAACCCTGCCACAGCTGTCGAGCATCCCTTGATTCCAGCCTAGCCCGGAATCTCCACCTCCCATGAGATGGCTTTCCAGAGATCATAGCTGTACCACCTGTAGCATTCTTGTTCTCCAGATCAGAATGTCTCTAATCTGACCCTCTGCCAATTCTGTATTTTATTGTTCATCCAAGGCTTCTGATTGGGATAATTCTGAATGATTTTGTGGGGATACACTCATCTAATTCTATTATGGATTTATTCAGAATGCCAGCAAGAAAATGAACATCAGGATTGTATATGGTGACATATATATGCTTTAATATTGAGATTACTTTGAACTACTTTACATCTTTATTCCTACTACCAAAGTGCATGATTATACACATCTATACACTATATTCCATTTGTCACTTATTTGCCTATTCTAATTTGTCTAAATTCTCCTGCAGACTCTGTTTCCTCGATATTATCTGCCCCTCCATGTATCTTCATTTCGTCTGCAAACATTTATAAGTTGTAACAATTTGTTGCAGGAGTGAACTACCTTTGTGGATCAAAACTTTGTCATAAAGAGATACACCGGACATCCATCATGTAAAGACTATTCCAAATGAAATGTATAACAAGAAACCATTTCTAATAAAATGCCTACTTAGCAGGGATTTTATTTCTAACAGCAAACGGATTGGAACCAGTGTCCAGTTTCTCCATTGTCCTAAAGTGCTGATTTTGACAGATACACTGGGTTCGTTCCTTTTTGCCGGCGCCGATCTCTGTATTTGCATAGAACATCCTGATTGGCTATTAATGTACGTGGGCTTAATATTAATAGGGGATGGTGTGTCAGATGTCATCACGTACACGCAGAATCTCGAGGCGTTCGTAAACTTTTCCTGCCTTGAAGAAATATGTCGGCGGGATCCGATCCAACCGGCAGAAGTTGTGTATGCGCAGGCGCGCAGCTACGCCCGCCAATGGTCCCCGAGGTCCAGCGCGCCCTGCTCACTCGCGTTCGATGGCGGTTGCCGCTCGCCATTGTCCAATCGAATGCGAGCATTTGATGTCAAGGCAGAGGCGGAGGTGAGAGGTTGTGTTTGTTGGAGGGAATGCGCCTGCGTGGGCGCTCGGTGTAAGATGGCGGCGGTTGGTGATGGAACGGGGTCAACTGGGTCGGCGCTGCAAGGGTTAATTCGGCAGTTTACAGCCATTACAGGTAAAGGGCTGAAGGGCCGGCCGTACTGGCTGGGATGGGGCGTGCGGGGACATCCAAAGTGCCCCTGCCAGAATAGTGGAGCCTAGAAGAATTGTGGGGGGCAGGAGAGAGGAGGGGTTGGCGCCTGGGCCAGGGAATAGGCCAGGTCCCTGATGTGCTGCAGCTCTGGGTGTTGCTGTTGCACGGCGACGGTGTTGGAGTAGGGCAGCTGTTCCTTGGGAGGGGTAAACGACTTCCAACGCATGCTCTACTTTGCATGACGACCCTTCATAGTTTTGGTGCTCCGGCTCCTTTCCGTTACGAATTCTGGGCTCGATGCGTGAGTTTGGATTTGGTGACCACGCCCACCCCGAGTCTGGCATTGTACTTGGCAAATCTGTTATCTAAGTCTGTTGAAGAGTAGATGTCTCTGTTATCTTCTTTCCCTGAGCCCCCGTCACACCGGCTGCATGGACTTACTGTAGAGTTGTTTCTCTGTAGCTTCTATTGTGGAGCTGCGTCCTGACTCTACTTTGTGGTCCATGCTAACCTTCCGTTTCTCAGCAATTAAAAATGCCGCAGACATGAAATCAAACAGAAAATGAAGACACTCTGGAGCATTTTTTGATGACCTGCTGAGTAACTCTATGAACTTTGTTCTTATTACAGCTTCTTTCTCATGCGATCTTGCCCCATTCCTTTTCCATTGGATGGATGCTGTCCTTTCTAGCCATGTGCAAAGTTTGGGTTCACCCAAACTCTTGTTCCTAGGCCCTCTGCAGAATTGATGTCCTCTTTACCTTCACTAGGCACTACAGGCTTGAGCCCTTTTTCCTCTTTAGTGCTCCAAGGCCAATCCTGGAATGCTGCCTTTGGGTGCAGTGCATATTTGGTTGACAATCCTTGTCTACTCTTGGGTTTTGTATCGGGTTAGGGTACTGACATCTTCCAATTTCTTACCCCTGTATGATGAGGATTCTTTCCCCTGAATGTCCGTTGTGCCATTTTGTGCTGCTCGCATTTCACGTTTTCTGGTTTCTCTAATCTTGTCTTTTTCCGTTCTGTGATCAGTGCAATGTTGTGTCTCTGCTCTCTCCACAGCTTATTAAGGGGGTTTATCCCCTGTTATGTGTCAGTCACCCTTTTTAATGACTGTGGTGTTGATTTTCCTATTTTGTGGTGCCATTACAGAATAAGTACTCTGCTGCTTACTCATTATTCTATTTGAAACACAGTTTATGATTATTTGCTCACAGCCCCTGGAACCCTGAGTGTGATCTTAATTTAGTCTTCTGTGGTGCTCATGATAAGTTAGCTTAGTTCTGCAACTTTCTAGCTTAAAGACCAGAGTTACTGCTTCTGTAAATTTCCTGCTTGTCACTGTAAACATTTCGTTTTGGAGTGCAGCAAGTTTGTTCTGTGTACAAATTAAACAGGCAGCGAGAGCTCGTTTTTAACTTCTCCAAGTATCATGATCATCGTACTATTGCTTAACATTTCCTACCCTAATGCAGTGTTTAAATCTTGGGAGAACCAGACACCCATTTCCAATGAAGACTGGATACTGGGGAAAGCATTTTTAAGCTCTCGCATTCTTGTTAGACCACTCAGACACAATTTCATATTTAAAAGTAGTTTTCTTCCCTGCTAAGAACCAGTCCTGTTGTTTGGTTTAATTGTTTTCAGTAGACACTACTAGTAAACCTTTTTCCAAAGTGATCCACGTTTCATAACTGTAACTTTGTGCCATGAAGATTGACACCAAATAGTAATCTAATCTATCAGTTTACAAATGATCCTACTTCATTTCCAATTTTGAAATAAAGTCAAGATATTTTGTCTAAAGGTTTCTAAAAATTCAGCTGGATATTGTCAGCTATTTGCACTTAACCTCCAATGTGCTAATTTCAGAAAACTCAAATCAAAGTTGAGAGTCAGAGGCTTTCTGTCTCTAAGGAGTTGCTACGTTAAATTCATTGTGTGAATCCAGTTCACTAGAACCACCATTTCACAAGTTCAAATTTATTGTCATGGGCATACATATAAGTGCCATGAAAATTAACATTTTTTTAGCAGCAGCACGGTACATTGCAAACATGAACAAACAGAAATTACATAACAATGAATTAAACTTAACTTACCCAAAGCAAACAAAAAGAACATAACAACATTAGTGCAAGTTGAGGGTAAAATAGTCAAAGTAGAATTAGGTTGGTTTAAAAAAAACTGATGGCAGTGGGGAAGAAGCTGATGTTGAACCTTGAGGTGTGGATCCTTAGTTGTCTGAGTAGCACTAGGTTCTGGACTTCTGCCTGTGCTGTCAAAATGCAGAGGTGTTGTACTCACTCTGGATGTGGAAGGCTGAATTTGTCCATTTGCTTCATTAATATGCTCTGCTTGGAGTCTAGCAGTAGAGTCTCATCTGTGATTTCTTAATAACAATGCCTTCTTCAGCATTGACTTTGCTAAAATTGATTTCTGGTCAAAGTAATTGTTCTTGTTAATTGTTAAATTCTTGCTGATCCATTGATTCAAGGTAAGATCTAAAGGCGATAGATTTGTCAAAATTATGATGAAAGGCAAATAAATATCTCCAGTTTCACATTCAATTTTTTTTGTAGACAAAGTTAAGTGATAGCCCTTGGTCCTGTGTAAAATAGCCAGTGCAGATTATTGATTGTATGTTATTGATTATATATAGGTCTCTTTTTATAGAGAGATTATTAACATAAAGAGATTATGTTAATCATCTCCCGGTAGAGGTCAGTCAACTCTTGAAGTAGTGCCTATTCTCAAGCAATAAAAAATTGAATTTTGTTTTTCTCATCTCATGAAGAAGACTAAATGAGTCGAGTTTTGAATTGTACTATGTGCTCAATGGACCTTCATACCTCAGTGTTTATACTTTGATATTTGTATGTACTGTGATTGTTAAGTATGACAATTTGTGATTGTTGCATGTTCGATATATGACTGGAGTAATTTGCACAGACTAGATTATATTCTTCTAACATGCAAATTCAGATTGGTGAATTGATAGAGTACAATGCAACAGCCATATACGAAAATTTGTTTCTGTCATTTGTTGAAATGCATGTTTATCTCCCTTCTCTAGCCTTGTATCCCTTTTACCAATCAACTTTCCAGCTCTTAGCTTCATCCCTCCCCCTCCTGTCTTCTCCTATCATTTTGGATCTCCTCCTCCCCCTCCCACTTTCAAATCTCTTACTATCTCTTCTTTCAGTTAGTCCTGATGAAGGGTCTCGGCCCGAAACGTTGACTGTACTTCTTCCTATAGATGCTGCCCGGCCTGTTACATTCCACCAGTATCTTGTGTGTGTTGCTTGATATAGAATGCTGTTATTTTGTGTGCTGTTTTATGTGCAGTGTACAGGATATAGTTGTGGCTTTTCTTCATAAAAGTGTGTTTGAAATTAATAACACAGGTGACTGGGTCTGGACACATTTCCTTTAGGATAGGTTTATGAGTTATGACGTTGGTAATGTTTTTTAATCTGCTAAGTGATCTCCACAATCTGTGGAGTGGGGTGGGGTGGACCTTTGGCTGAATCTCTAGCTAGTTTCATATTATACTTGTCAGGAGGAAATACCATTTGAATTGTGTTATGCTAGGAACCCATGTAAAATATAGGATATGTTTATTGAGTAGTATAGTGGTGTCATTCATGAATTTCTTGTTTATCAATAACAGTGAAGTGGAAAACATTTCTAGATGTTAGAGTTACAATGCAAGGAGGTTTCTTCCATGGAGCTGAGCTCCAGCACATCTCTCTGAGGTGGTTTGTCACTTTTACAATAAAGTAACTTTATTCCTAAACTATTCTCATTAACGTGCAAGCTTTCTGCTAGACTTCAATACCAGTCTCCTGCTGTTTTGTTTTTCTTTGCCCTCATGTTCGAATAAGACCAAGAGTAGTAAAAGGTAAAGGTGATTTCATTGAACTGTGTAGTTTGTGAATTAGACTGACCAACACAATGAAAAATACTGTTCTCCGTTTTGGTAGATTTAATATGTTGCACTGCACAGTTAATCATAAGGAACTGTGTAATGTGCATTTCAATCTCGCATTGCGGCGTTAAAAAGGCCACATTTGTTTGGAGTCAATATTAAAAAGGATGCAAAAAATTTCTTCAGATATATAAAGAGTAAAAGGGAGTAGATATAGGACCGTTATGGAAAATAACGCTGGAGAGGTAGTAATGATGGACATGGAAATGGCAGATGAACTGAATAAGTATTTTGCATCAATCTTCACTGTGGAAGACACTAGCGGTGTGCCGGATGTTTGAGAGTATTCAGGGGCAGAAGTGAGTGAGGTTGCCATTACTATGAAGAAGGTGCTTGGAGAAATTGTAAGGTCTGAAAGTAGGAGAAATGGCTGGACCGGATGGAGTACACCCCAGGGTTTTGAAAAGAGATTGTGGAGGCATTAATAATGATCTTTCAAGATTCAGTAGATTCTGGCATGGTTCTGGAAAACTGGAAAGTTGCAAATGTCACTCAAAAAGGGAGAGAGGCAGAAGAAAGGAAATTATATGCCAGTTCATCTGACCCCAGTGGTTGGGAAGATGTTGGAATTGATTGTTAAGGATGTAGTTTCAGGGTACTTGGAGGCACATGATAAAATAGGCCAAAGTCAGCATGGTTTCCTTAAGGGTAAATCTTGCCTGGCAAATCTGTTGGAATTCTTTGAAGAAATAACAAGCAGGATTGACAAAGGAGAATCGGTGGATGTTATTTGGATTTTAGGAAGGCCTTTGTCAAGGTGCTGCATGTGAGGCTGCTTAACAAGTTAGGAGCCCATGACATTACAGGAAAGATACAAGCATGGATAGAGCATTGGCTATTTGGCAGAAGGAAATGAGTGGGAATAAAGGAAGCCTTTTCTGATTGGCTGCTGGTGACTACAGGTGTTACAGGGGGTTTGTCTTGGGACTACTTTTTACATTTTATGCCAAGAAATTCGAATGATTGAATTGATGGCTTTGTGGCCAATTTTACGGATGATATGAAGATAGGTGAAATGGCAAGTAGTGCTGAGAAAGTAGAGAGGCTACAGAAGGACTTAGCCAAATTAGGAGATTGGGCAAAAAGTGGCAGAAGGAATACAGTGTGAGAAGTGTATGGTCATGCACTTTGGTAGAAGAAATAAAAACATAGAATATTTTCTAAATAGGGGGAAAAAATTTAAAAAGCTGGGATGCAAAGGGACTTGGGAGTCCTTATGCAGGATTCTCTAACGGTTAATTTGGAGATTGAGTCAGTGGTGAGGAAAGCAAATGCAATGTTAACATTCATTTCGAGAGGATTAGAATATAAAAACAAGGATGTGGTGTTGAGGTTTTATAAGGCACTGGTGAGGCCTCACTTGGAGTATTGTGAACAGATTTGGACCCCTTATCTAAGAATGAATATGCTGACATTGGAGAGGGTTCAAAGGAGGTTCATGAGAATGATTCCTTAACTGAATAAGTTACCACGTGAGGACTAAATGATGGCGCTGGGCCTGTACTCACTGGAATTCCGAAGGATGAGAGCAATCTCATTGAAACCCATTGATTGCTGAAAGGTCTCAATACAGAGGGGATGTTTCCTACGGTGGGGGAGTCTAGGACCAGAGGCCCTCAGAATAGAGTGTTGTCCATAGAGATGAGGAGGAAATTCTCTCACCAGAGAGTGGTGCATCCGTGGAATTTGTTGGCACAGGTACTGTGGAGGCCAGGTCTTTGGGTATATATAAGGCAGAGGTTGATAAGATCTTGATTAGTCTGGGCATGAATGGTTAGGGGGAGAAGGCAGAGTATTTGGGTTGAGAAAGAAATGGATCAGCCAGGATGAAATGGTGGAGCAGACTGGATGGGGCAAATGGCCTAATTCTGCTTCTATATGTTACTGTGTTATATTCTCCCACTCCCCAATACTCGTTCTAATATAATTTTCTGACTTGAAGCAATACCAGCTAGGCAAGGAAAAGTGGTTCAAAAGTCAAAATTAATGATAATTTGCAATGATGAAAGATTATAGAAAGTTATGCAAATTACTGGTAAGAAATATATTCAAATTAATAAGTGTTATCAACATTTCTTTTTGTCCATCCTTCCACTCTGTCTAACTTGTTTTATTTCTAATATTTCCAAATTCTGATGAAAGGTCATTGATTTGAAGCTGGTGTGGCTTGCAGAGTATTACAACATAGAACATTGCAGCACGGTACAGGCCCTTCAGCCCAAAGTGTTGTGCCACCCTTTTAACCTACCTGAAGATCAATCCAACCCTCCCCTCCTGCATAACCATCAATTTTTCCCTGTGCTTCTAATGCCCGAATGTACCCTCCTCTATCACCTCTCCTGGTAGGGTATTCCACAAACCCAACAGTCTCTGTATAAAGAACTTACCCCTGACACTCCTATACCTCTCTTTCGCATCACTTTCGCATTATACCCCTGTATTTTTTCCACCCGTGGAAAAAGTCTGGCTATCTATTCTATCTGTTTTCTCTTATCATTTTGTACATCTTTATCAGGTCATATCTCATCCTCCTTTCAATCCTATTTTCATATGCTATGCATAAGTATTTCAAACATGTTGTTTTCAATTCACCTCTCTACCATTAGCTTTATTGACAGCTTTGTTATTAAACACGTGTTTACAAAGGGGCCAAGATGGAGAACTAAGCATTTCAAGGTATGGGCTCATCTGAAAAGCTGAGTAGAACAGTGTAAGTGTTTGCCCTAAAGGCAGTGGTGTTATGAAGGTAGTTAGGAATGTTTTATAATGAGTTTTGGAGGGTACACTAACACTAATTATGGGCAAACCTGAGAAAGAACAGGACACAGGTGATAGTTAAATGACTTATAGGTCACCTAACCATAGTTATCCAGAAATGTGTAGTTTGCAGTGATAGTAATTAGTAATTGTCACTTTTCATGCTTTGACTTTGGGCAGGGAGAAATGGAAGTTATCCAAGAGATTTTCATTGAAAGTATTCAAGACAATTTCCAAAAGCAAGACCTTGTGGAACTAACCAGAAAAAGCTGTTTTGCATCTTGAATTGTATTTGAAAAGTGGTCAAGTAGTAATCTCAGAGAAAAGAATTTTCTGCAGAAGAGAAGCTGCAACACATAATTTACCTGTTGGGTTTGTTAATGTTATTGGGTTTGAAAATAGAGTATTAAACTTATAGCCGGTTGCTTAAACTATGAGGAGACTATAGGCTACTGGAGTAAAGAAATCAAAGTTTATTATAGTGGCTAATCAATGTCTAATATATCAAAGAAAAGATAATTTATGAAGAAGTGCAGCAAAGCTTCAAAGATTTGGAAAGGTCTTTATTAAAAAAATACCAAAAACGATAGTAAGAACATTGGGAATTTCCTCACTTCTAGTCAGTGCAGATTGGGAACATCTCCTCCAAAATCACCATCAGTATAGGTGCACCACCAAGCTGTGTATTTAGCCCATAGCTCTGCTTTCTTTAGACTTATGACTGTGAGTCTAAGTACAGGTCCATTGGCATATTTAAGTTTGCTGACAACACCACTGTTGTTGGCTGAATTAAATGTGGCATATAGGAGAGATTGAAAATCTCGTTGAGTGGTGCCATGACAACAATTTCTCACTCAACGTCAGCAAAATGGAGGAGCTGATTATTGACTCGGAAGAAGTTGTAAGTTCATGAGCCAGTGCTCAGGGGATTGGAGGTGGAGAGGACCAATAACTTTAAATTCCTGTGTGTTATTATATCTGTACTGGGACCACCACACAAATGTCATTTCAAAGAAGGCACCTCTACTTTCTCAGAAGTTTGTGCAGATTTGGCATGTTATTTAAAACTTTGACAAACCTCTGCAGATGCACAGTGGAGAGTATCTTGACTGGCTACATCTCATCCTACTATGAAAACACCAATGCCCAATAAAGGAAAAGCCTACAAAAAGTAGTGAATACTTCCCAGTCTACAAAGAACGCTGCTGTAAGAAACACCAAAGGACCCAGCAATGATCCCTGCGGCACACCACTGGTCAGAGAGGCAACCCTCTTCTACCACACTCTGGCTTCTCCCACAAAGCCAATGTCTAATCCATTTACTACCTCATCCTGAATGCTGAGCCTTCTTGAACAGTCTCCCACGTGGGAACTTGTCAAATGCCTTACTAAAATCCATGTAGACAAAATCCACTGCCTTGCCTTCATCCACTTTCTCGGTAACTTCCTTGAAAAACTCTTAAGGTTGGTTAGACACGACTTACCATGCATGAAGCTATGCTGACTATCCTTAATCAGTCCATATCTATCCAAATACTTGGATATCTGGTCCCTTGGAATAGCTTCTGATAACTTTCCCATAACTGATGTCTGACTTACTGGCCTATAGTTCCTGGTTTCTGTTTAGAGCCTTTTTTTAAACAGTGGAACAATATAACAATATAAAATAGCATCGACTATTTTCCATAGATACTGCCTGGCCTGCTCAGTTCCTTCAGCATTTTGTGTGTGTGTTGCTTGGATTTCCAACAGCTGCAGATTTTCTCTTGTCTGTCCCAATCCACACTTGACAGATCATTTCTGATGCCATCAAAATTGGCCTCTCTCCAATTTAGAATTTCAGACCTATCTCTTTGCATATTTGCTTTGAAACTAATGGCATTGTGGTTGCTGGATACAAAGTGTTCCCCTACACAAACTTCTGTCACCTCCCGGTGTTCCCCTTAAACATTTCATCTTTCACCCTTAATCCATGACCTCTAGTTCTAGACTCACCCAACCTCAGTGGAAAAGCCTGCTTGCATTTACCCTATCTATACCCCTTATAATTTTGTATACTTCTTTCAAATCTCCCCTCATTCTCCTACCATCTAGGGAATCAAGTCCTACCCTATTCAACTTTCCCTGTAACTCAGGTCCTCAAGTCCTGACAGCATCCTTGTAAATTTTCTTTCCACCTTCAATCTTACTGATATCTTTCCTTTACATAGGTGACCAGAACTGCACATAATACTCCAGGTTAGGCCTTACCAATGTCTTATGCAACTTCTGTACTAAATGCTTTGATTTATGAAGGCCAGTGTGCCAAAAGCTCTATTTACCTGTGACGCCACTTTCAAGGAAATTGTATTCCTAGAGCCCTCTGTTCAGCCACACTCTTCATTGTCTTACTGCTTACCATGTAAGTCCTGTCCTGGTTTGTCCTCCCAAAGTGCAACACCGCACAATCGTCTGCATTAAATTCCATCTGCTATTCTCAGCCCATTTTTCCAGCTGGTCCAGCTTTTCCCTACCTCAGTGAGATGCTGTATACCTATCCAGAACCCTATGCGAGTGCTCCCTAAAGAATCTCCACATTTCGATCATACATTTCCCCGAGTACATCTGTTCCCAATATACGGTTCCAAATTCCTGTCTAATAGCAGCATAATTCATCCTCCCCCAATTAAATACTTTCCCATACCATCTGTTCCTATCCCTGTCCAAGACTATGGTAAAGGTCAGGGAGTTGTTACTGTCACTGAAATTCTCACCCACATAGAGACGTGTCCAGGTTCATTGCCTAGTACCAGATCCAGTATGGCCTCTCCTTTCGTCAACCTTCCGAAGCACACCTCACAAATTCCTTGTGTCCTAAGGATGTGCCAATCAATGTTAGGGAAATTGAATTCACCCATGACAACAACCCTTCAATTTTTTTCATCTTCCCAAAACCTGCTTCCCAATCTGCTCCTGAGTATCTCTGTTGCTATTGGAGGTGGGGGGGTGATCTAGTGATTGATCCCTTCTTGGTTCTCTCTCTCTCTCTCTCTCTCTCTCTCTCTCTCACACACACACACACACACACACACACACACACACACACACACACACACACACACACACACACACACACACACACACACACACACACACACACACACACACACACACACACACACACACTGATCCATCCACCACGTCATCTCTTTCCCTCCTTCCCTTTTCTTGAAACATTTAAGCCTCCAGACATTCTAGCATCTATTTCTGCTGTTGTGACAGCCAAGTCTCTGTAAGAGCCACAATGTTGTCGTTCCATGTACTGATCCATGATCTGAGTCCATCACCCTTGTTCCTCACACTTCTTGCATTAAAGTAAACACGTTTTAACCCATCCACTGACTGCTATTATGACCTATTCACTGCCTGTACCTCCTCAGTGTCTCTCTCTACCCATTCTGTCTACACTCAGTGGCCACTTTATTAGGTACTAGAGTAGAACCTGGTGTGGCTTTCTGCTACTGTAGCCCATCCACTTCGATGTTTGTTGTGTTGTGCATTCAGAGATGCTCTTCTGCACGCCACTGTTGTAATGCATTCTTATTGAGTTACTGTTGCCTTCCTGTCAGCTTGACCCAGTCTGGCCATTCTCCGCTGAACTCTCATTAACAAGGCGTTTTCGCCACAGAACTGCTGATGCCTGGATGATTTTTGTTTTTGCACCATTCTCTGTAAACTCTGGAGACTGTTGTATGTGAAAATCCCAGGAGATCAGCATTTTCTGAGATACTCAAACCACCCAGTCTGGCACCAACGTGCTTAAAATCACTTGGATCACATTTCTCCTCCATTCTGATGTTTGGTCTGAACAACAACTAAACCTCTTTTCCATTTCTGTATGCTCTTACGTGCTGATTTGCTGTTTGATTATTTGGTTAGATATTTACAATAATGACCAGGTGTGCAGATGTACCTAATAAAGTGGCCACTAAGTGTACCTTTACACCTACTACCCTAACTCTGACATGCTGGTTCTGATCCCCTGCCAGACTCGTCTAAGCCATCCTCAACAGCTCAAGCAAACTTGCCCACCAGAATATTGGTCTCCCTTGAGTTCAAGTGTAGTCCATCCCTTTGTATAGGTTATATCTTTTTCCTCCTCTGACAGTCATCCAGCTATCTGCCTCCTGAAACTTAGCAGTGAATATCTAAAAACATAGAACATAGAATAGTACAGCACAGTACAGGCTCTTCGGCCCACAATGTTGTGTTGACCCTTAAACCCTGCCTCCTATATATCCCCCGCACCTTAAATTCCTCCATATACCTGTCTAGTAGTCTCTTAAATTTCACTAGTGTATCTGCCTCCACCACTGACTCAGGCAGTGCATTCCAAGCACCAACCACTCTCTGAGTGAAAAACCTTCCTCTAATATCCCCCTTGAACTTCCCACTCCTTACTTTAAAGCCATGTCCTCTTGTATTGAACAGTAGTGCCCTGGGGAAGAGGCGCTGGCTGTCCATTCTATCTATTCCTCTTAGTATCTTGTATACCTCTAACATCTCCTCTCATCATCCTCCTCTCCAAAGCCCTAGCTCCCTTAATCTCTGATCATAATGCATTCTCTCTAAACCAGGTAGCATCCTGATAAATCTCCACTATACCCTTTCCAATACTTCTACATCCTTCCTGTAGTGAGAAGACCATAACTGAACACAGTACTTCAAGTGTGGCCTAACCAGAGTTTATAGAGCTGCATCATTACTCCGCGACTCTTAAACTCTATTCTTCGACTTATGAAAGCTAACACCCCATAAGCTTTCTTAACTACCCTATCTACCTGTGAGGCAACTTCCAGGGATCTGTAGATATGTACCCCCAGATCCCTTTGCTCCTCCACACAACCAGGTATCCTGCCATTTACTTTGTACTCTGCCTTGGAATTTGTCCTTCCAAAGTGTACCACCTCACACTTCTCCGGGTTGAACTCCATCTGCCGCTTCTTAGCCCGCTTCTGCATCCTGTCTATGTCTCTCTGCATTCTTTGACAATCCTCCACACTATCCACAACACCACCAACCTTTGTGTTGTCTGCAAACTTGCCAACCCACCCTTCTACCCCAACATCCAGGTCGTTAATAAAAATCACGAAAAGTACTGTAGCTCCTACCTTTCACCTCACTATTTTCCTGAATGAGCTGTAGGTCATCTAGCTCTCTAGCTCCAGTTCCCTAACACAGTCTGTATGAGCTTCTCGCAGATGTAGTAATCAGGAAGACTATAGATCTCCCAGATCTACCACATCTTGCATGAATAGCACCACTGGCCTACGGCTACTCTCCACGAGTAACTCTTCCTGTGGTCTCAAGCTCTCAAGGAAGTCCCAAACAGGTCTTGCTCACTTTTTAAATCCTACCATACTCTCCACAGCCTCCAAGAAGACCAAAACTTTGTAGTTGGGTTTGTAAACTTGCATGGCTCAATGACCCAGAGAGCTGTTTTTGCTCAAGTTATGGCTTTATCCGTTTGCTCTTGGTAGCGGCACCCATGCCAAACAGGTCAAAGGGTAGAGACCACACTAAGAATGGTAGAGTGGTCCGCCATCCTCCAGTTTTGGGGGTTTATCCCTGACAGGTAGAACAAAATTGTTATAGAAACAACAATGAAAAATCCTATACTTGAGTGCATTGGTTTTCCTGAGTCTCCACCTGGGACTTGCGTGACTAACAGCAGTGAAAACCGAGGGGAAGGTACCGATACAATGAAGGAAGCCCTAAACACCACCGGAGAAGATTGATTGCATTTGTTCTGCATTTTGTGAACAAGACGTAAGCAATCCTATTGGATTGATGCCAGTGTTGTTACTGCTGGAACAATTTGGCAGTTAGTTAAGAAACACAACAGGATTTTGTTTGATCCCAATGCCTTTGCCATATTTGATATATTCAACTATTTTTTAATGTAATGTGCTGAAACACATCAATTGAACTTTTGTGATGATGGGTATCTCCAGGGAAAGCTGACATGGGTTATCCATTTGATGCTCCTGGCAGAATATGGTCACAAATACTCCAGCATGGACTTTCATGAATACAGGTTAGAATTGTTGGGATAAGAATGTTCTTCAGTTGTGTAACTGTCCGCCACGCACAGTAACATATAAGATTGTAGAGCTTCAATGTTATTTGTTGATTATTTTTGGCTTTAATATGGAATAGGAACTCTAGATTTGCTCTCCTGAATATTAATGAGCCAAATAGGTATTTATGTTAATCTGTCAGTTTCATAGCTATCATACCTAAAACTATTTCAGATTGCCAGATTAATAGCTAAATTTAAATTCCTCATCTTAAATTTGGGAATTGAATCCATGCAAAGATTGTTACTGCATGTATTTAAGGAAATAGTTGTGAAATCACTCTGTGATTTTCTTTTTATAAATGACCTGGATGAGGAAGTAGAGGGATGGGTCAGTAAATTTGCTGATGACACAAAGGTTGGGAGTGTTGTGGATAGTGTGGAGGGCTGTCAGAGGTTACAACGGGACGTTGATAGGATGCAAAACTGGGCTGAGAGGTGGCAGATGGAGTTCAACCCAGTTAAGTGTGAGGCGGTTCATTTTGGTAGATCAACCATGATGGCAAAAAATAGGATTAATGGTAAGATTCTTGGCAGTGTGGAGTATCACAGGGATCTTGGGGTCCAAGTCCATAGGACACTCAAAGCTGCTATGCAAGATGACTGTGGTTAAGAAGGCATATGGTGCATTGGCCTTCATCAATCGTGGGATTGAGTTTAAGAGCCGAGAGATAATGTTGCAGCTATATAGGACCCTAGTCAGACCCCCGTTGGAGTACTGTGCTCAGTTCTGGTCGCCTCACTACAGGAAGGACATGGAAAGCATAGAAAGGGTGCAGAGAAGATTTACAAGCATATTGCTTGGATTGGAGAGCATGCCTTATGAGAATAGGTTGAGTGAGCCTGGCTTTTTCTCCTTGGAGTGACAGAGGATGAGAGGTGACCTGATAGAAGTGTACAAGATAATGAAAGGCATTGATTGTGTGGATAGCCAGAGGCTTTTCCCCACGGCTGAAATGGCTAGCACGTGAGGACATAGTTTTAAGGTGCGTGGAAGTAGGTACAGAGGAGATGTCGGGGTAAGTTTTTACGCAGAGTGGTGAGTGTGTGGAATGGGCTGCTGGCGGAGGTGGTGCAGGCAGAAACGATAGGGTCTTTTAAGAGACTCCTGGATGGCTACATGGAGCTTAGAAAAATAGAGGGTTATGGGTAAAGCTTAGGTAATTCTAAGGTAGGGACATGTTTGGCGCTGCTTTGTGGGCCGAAGGGCCTGTATTACGCTGTAGTTTTTCTATGTTTGTAATTTATATTAGATAACACAGGGTGACCTCATTTATATGCATAAAGCAGTGAAAGCTTGCTAGACTATGTTTGATCTGGTGATTTCCAACCTGCAGGTTCTTTCAAGAGTCCAAGAATAGGTTGAAATCTTGTTGCTTCATGTTTGTTTATTGAAAGTTTAAACAAGAAGACAGGCACAGAGCGTGTGGCGGTAGTTACTACTAGGAGATGGGCAGGAACTAGAGAATCAAAGAGCTAAGAACAAAGAAAGATGGAGATTTTTTTTGGAAGAGGCAGACACATTTATACTGAGATTAAGGAAAATTCCTGAGATAAGGGTTATGTACAAGAGGACACACAGATATAGCACGTTTAACACTTGGCCAATGAAAAATGAAAGGTGATAAACCATTATGTAAAGGTTATATCATTTTACCACCAGTAGGTGGAGTCTAACACCACATCGTGAAAAATATAGGTTAAAAATACAAGTTATATGTTAGTGAAACTATAAATTTAGTCTTGCTAAAAGCTCATGAATTCAATTAATACTTCATTAAAACAAAGAACAACTGATCCCATCAATCATTCCTTTGATTCTAAATCACACATTTAGAATCATGTCTGAACATTCAGAGACAGGAAAACTTGGAAGTATCCATGTTACAGAGTAATCAAAAACTTCTTCAGTTGTATAATATCAAAGAATATATACATGTTCTTCAAAGCATTTATAGCATTACAGTCAGCCCTTATCCGTGGAGGATTGGTTCCGGGACTGCCCACAGATACCAAAAAATGCGGATGCTCAAGTCCCTTATTTAACCTGTCCCAATGTGGTGGTCTTTAGGACCCAGCGGAACTCTGGACTTTATTTAACATGTCTTAGTGTAGTGGACATTAGGACCTGGCAGCGCAGCTCTGAATCCGCAGTGTTTCTGTTTACAAAAATAATCACGATCATGATTGAAAATAAGGTGGAAGTAATAAAGCAATCGGAAAGAGGTGAAATGCCATTGGTCATTGGAAAAATGTTAGGCTACAGTTGGTCAACTATCAGAACAATTTTAATGGAGCATATGAAAGGCCCCGATGAAAGCTACAATTATTACTAAGCAACACAGTGGTTTAATTATTGAAATATGTATGTTACTTAAGTGTTTTATATGCATAGAAAGGTAAAATATGTACTATATACTAAGAAAAACATTTGACTAACTGGCACACTAAATAATACCAGATGTACCTGTTCTGACTTCAAATCTGACTTAAAGACGGACTCAGGAATGGAACTCATTCATAACCCAGGGACTGCCTGTAATTTTAAGTCATTTCTAGATTACTTATAATACCTAATACAATGTAAATGCTGTGTAAATAGTTGTTATACTGTATTGTTTAGGGAATAATTACAAGAAAAAATAGTCTGTCCATGCTCAAACAACAAGTGCTGGAGAGAGAACTTCCGGGTTTTCCCGATCTGCGGTTGGTTGAATCCGCAGGTAAGGAGGGCCGACTATACTTCATGAATGGATACATCAGGCACGCTTTTACAAGTTTGGATTTTTCAATGGTTCAGTTTAATTTCAGAAAATATATACAGTATACATCCTGAAATCCTTACTCTTTGCAGATGTCAACAAAACAGAGAGGGGAAAAAACCCAAAGAATGAATAACAGAAAAATGTTAGAACCCCATGAACAAGCAGCAGCAAAAGCATCAACCCTTTCCCTGCTCCCACTTGCTCCAGCAAAAGTATCAGCCACACCCTCCCGCCACCCAGCATGCAAGCAATAGCAAGCCTATAGAGAACATGATCTGCAATCCACCACGCTTTGTCATCTCAAGCAGGCTCTCTGTCTCTCACTAACAAGGGACTGCCACAGCAAGAGGAGAGGGTGTATCCACTTTCCAATGGACCACTCTAAGCAGCAGATACCTGTTGAGAAGCAGGCTGAACTGCTTGGGATAATTTAACACAATAATCAGCTAAACTTTCTGCCATACTGTATATATCAACCCCTCTGAGATCGAGGGCTTCTGGTAGTGACATTGGTCACTCTGTTACCACTTCAAGTGGACTCAAGTTTTGTTTTCTTGCTTGGGGTTGCTGTGATGCTACATAAAACCAAAGAAAGAGCTGTAGGTCTTGTGATACTTAGTCAGCTGTTGTTTAGTGATGCCATTCATTCTTTCAATTTCTTTTGATGACTCTGGATGATGTGTATAATGAAAAGACCATTCAATGTTTATCAGTTATCAATTATCCACATAATTTTATCCTCCAGGAATTCAAGAGTGGAGTTTAAAATCAATAGGACATCCATTCCAAGAAGAAGTTGTAGGATGTCTCCCACCCAGAACTGTAATTTTCGTAGATGAGGACCAATTGGTCAACGGGTTTGCTTTTGATTAGTTAAATTCTCTGTCCTCCAACACCATATGCATATTTATGGATGTTAGTCAATGGTATGTTGCATTTTTGGGCAAAAACATTGGTTATGCATGTTAGTTCCTCTCCTGTATCCAGTAAGAATGAAACATGTTCATTTCCAACTAGTAATTAACATATAAGCCGTCTGATTTTTGCTCAACCAACCATTTCTTAGTTGCATCCCGACCACTGGTAAATTCTGTGTATCCTCTCCTTTACCATCCTTAACTTGATATGTCAGCTGTCTTATTTGCTAGGGTAACTCGTAACATGGTTGCCAGACCAGTTACCTCATCAGAGTGATCATCACTTAAGTTACCTGAGGTCTGTGAGTCAGTGTTATATCCATTTTACAGTTCCTTGGCGATCCCAAGGTGGCACTATGTCTGTGTTGGCTGCATTCCAACTTAAGTGGCATGACTGTTAACACCGTCCATTGGGTTGGCAGAACTGCCCACTGAAGGCTCCTGCTGTGCATTGCAGCTTAGTTCCAGTCTGTTCTGCAACTCTGAACAGTGCATTTCGATACAGCTACATTTATCTTGATGCATTCTCACTCATTTACCGTAGATTTCGCACTACAGAGCGCACCTGATTAAAAGCCGCTGGCTCTAATTTTAGAAATAAAATCAATTTTGTACTTGTACAGGCTGCACCGGATTTTAGGCCGCACCGGATTTTCGGCCACAGGTGTCCCATGTTGTAATATGAGATATTTACAGAGAAAGATATTACACGTGAGGATTTTTTAACTTTTAATTAAATCCATATGGTAACATAAACAAATACATATTGCAAATGCTTTTTTTCGAACCGTGCCTGTAACGCGGCTACTTTTAAATATACGTTGCGTATACTTTTTTACTGAACAACATTCCAATATCTCCTAACGACTGGTAAAAAATATATATACTGCAGCCTACCAGGAAAAGTTATTGATCGCCTTTAACTTAAAAGCAGCGTTTTCGCTCCGCCGCTCGCCCCCGCCTTCCCGTTTATCGCAAACCGGCATTTTCCCACAAGACGCGGCGAAACCGGGTGTGACGTCATAGCATCCCGGGATGTAGTACAGAAAACAAATATAGTTAAAACAGTTCTAACTTTAACTAACAAATGAATTACTAAGCGAAAATATTATAAACTAAATAACTGCCATAAAGGCAGCACAATGCTTTTCTTCGAGTGTTTTCCATGTTGATGAGGGTGAGTACAAATGACTGATTTACAATAATTTAATTGTGAAAGTGCGCTTGATTTATCGTACAATTTCATTGGACCTCTGTGAACTACTCATCAATTTTATTGGTCTACTGTTAACGAGGCAAAATGTTTTTGGCAGCATGAAAAAAAATCATGCATTAGCCGCACCGTAGTAAAGGCCGCAGTGTTCAAAGCTGTTCAAAATGTGGGAAAAAGTAGCAGCTTATAATCCGACATCTACGGTAGTTAACAAGGAGATTTGTTTGTTAGAAGTTTTACTGTCTCTGTTATACTGTTACTTCAACATGTTCCACATTCTTCCTTTCCCCCAATTGATGAGTTAAATTATTAACTTGCTCAGTCAATTTACCATGTTCTCGCTTTAGTTGACACACTTGAATCTCTAACTCTGCACGTTCACATTTAGTTTCATTTATTTGACTTCCTAGCTCGACATGCTTAAGCTTTCTTAGTTTTAATAATGCTGCTAGCACCCAGCCAGTTTTTTAAAAATTTCCTGACATTTTCTGAATCTTACTCTATGGCTTTTCAACGTCACTCATAAGACAATTTCCATTAGACTCGGCATCAACAGCACATTTCTTTTGGATTTTTTTTAGTTAATCACACAAAATTCATATACTTTATTCAAGCAAGTTCTCAGGAAATAGAGGTGCTGGTGAGCTTTCTTGGCTTTTGCATCAGTGTAGTTGGACCAGGACAAGCTATTGGTGATACTCTCTTCTCGGAATTTAACCACAATAGCCTCTTATTCAATGTCAGTAACACTGAGGAGCTGATTATTGATTTCAGGAGAAGAAAACTAGGGACCATGAGCCAGTCCTCATTAAGAGGTCAGCAACTTTAAATTCCTCAGTGTTATCATTTCAAAGGACCTGTACTGGGCCCAGAACGTAAGTGCAATTACAAAGAAAATATGGCAGTGCCTCTGCTTGCTGAGGCGTTTGCGAAGATTTGAAATGTTATCTAAAACTTTATTACCCCTCAACCATCAGGCTCCTGAACCAGAGGGGATAACTACACTCATTTTCACTTGCCCCATCACTGAATTGTTTCCATAGCCTACTGTATGTGCTTACTTTCAAGGACTCTTCATGTTCTCAGTATCTATTGCCTAATTCTTTATATTATTATTATTTCTATATTTTGTATTTGCCCAGTTTGGTGTCTTTTGCACACTGGTTGTTCGCCCTGTTGGTGTGGTCTTTCATTGATTCTATAATGATTATTGGATTTATTGAGTATGCTTGCAGGAAAATAAGTCTCAGGGTTGTATATGGTGACATGTATAGTACTGCTCAAAAGTCTTAGGCATACACAGACTTTTGCATAGTACTATATTTGTTAATACAGAGTGGAGAGCGAGTTTGTAAATCTGGCAGGAGCAAAGGAATAGCAAGGGTGGATTGCTGTAGGAATGGTGTGGGACAGGTGGCAGGGGAGTGTTGGGGCTTCGGGTGACCTGAGACACCAGGCAAAGTCATTTGACTCCAAACAATTGGTTTATTGATCATTACAGAGGCTTCCCGCTCTGTCCCCTCTCCCTTTCCTAGCCATGATTCCCCTCTTTTTGTGGCAGTATGTAATATGTAAAATTATTGTTGTACTGTGCAAAAGTCTTAGGCTCCCTAACTATATATGTGCCTGAGACTTTGGCACAGTACTGTATGTACTTTGGTATTAAATTTACTTTGAACTTTGAAGTTTTGAGCTGTCAGTCTGAAGCTTTTAACAGTCTTGACCACTTTACCATTAATGAAGACGGGAGTATGTGCACTATCCCCTTTCCTGAACTCATTCTGGCTTCTGCACCCTTTCTTTCCAGCCCTGATTATGGATCTCAGCCTGAAACTTTGGCTATTTATTCTCCAAAGAAGCTGTCTTGCCTGCCGAGTTCCTCCAGCATTTTGTGTGTGTTCAGTGACCAGTTCTTTCATTTTGCTGATCTTGAGGGAAAGGTTGTTGTCATGGAAGTACATTGCTAATTACTCTTTCTCCCTCCTGTAATCTGACTCATTATTTGAGACCCGGCCTGCTACTGTGTACCATCTGCAAAGTTGTAGATTGTGTTAAGCTGTATCTGGCTATATGGTCAACAGTGTACAGGGAGTAGAGTAGGGGTCTGAGGACGCAACCTTGTGGAGCACCGGGGTTATAAATAATTGTGGTTCGATGTTGCTGTCTATCCTTATTAATAATGAACAGTCAATATTTTGGGCTGACATCTTAATTAGGACTGGAAAGAAAGAGGGCAGAAGGCAAAATGGAAGTATGGGGAGAAGATGAGGAGCACAAGTGAATAGGTGATTAGGTGGCCATTTCCTGTATTAACACATTGTTAAAGTTGTATCCTTGCCAATTAATGTACAGTTCAGGACAGGTCTGTTTTTGTGGGTGACTATCACACTTTATTCCTTAATGAGACACTGCCTTGAACTGTGATCTGAGTGAACACAACTGTAATGCACTATCTATTTTACCATTCTGTGTCTGTTGCGACAGTCTCTAACGAGGTGCCCTGTTTACTAATTAATATTGTTATGACCCCAGCCCCCTCCTTTGTGAGAATCGCAAGAGAGAGAGAGCAGCCTTATGGTTTGGAATGTGGGCTGGCCTCTCAGCAAGACAAAAGCCATGGACATAGCCATTGTCTTGGGAGACACCTTTGTGGAATAAGGGACTGGACTACGTGCAAACCCTCAGGGCAATGTGGGCTGGGTGATGGGGGAAAGATTGCCTCACCCCCACCCTGATTGACATCTACAACCCTGCCAGTCCAGATAAAAGGTGGGCTGCCGAGGCGGGGCCTCAGACGCACCAAGGAGACACACGAAGAAGACACGACAGCGTTTCCCGTCGGAGTGGGAAGCCATTTTGAAGGAAGCCACGTGCGTTAGATTCCGGATCGGGAGTCTGTGGCTGAAACCAAAGGAAAACCGTTTTAACTAGCAACAGGGATTTGCTTCGCAAAGACGACGGGCAAGTGTTCCTTCTTTCTCACCACTCTCTCTCTCCAACACGTGAAATGCCAGCGGTTCCCAAAACGGGAAAGCCTGCAGATTTTGAGTGACTCTTATATTCCATTGGACTCAGTATTATCCCCTAGACAACGATAGAGCTTATTTCTGATTGATTATTACTATACCTGTGCTTTAGATTGAGTTTTGACGATGTATATGATCTGAATGTTTTGTATTAACCATACGTTTGTGCCCCTTTATAAATAAAAACATTTGAAAATAGTATCATCAGACTTCAGCGGACCTCTCTATCTTTGCTGGTAAGTCACCCGGTTACTGGGAACGTAACAATATACAAAGCAAATTCTCCGTGTCCTTGTAGTAGCTGCGTACACTACAGCTGCCTCTTTCCCCCCCTCCTCAAATCTTTCTTCCTAGTTCATGATACTGTTACGGGGTAGGTTGATCCCACTGCTGGTCAAAGTACATTTATTATCAAAGTTACATATATGTCACTCTATAGAAGCGTAGAAAACCTACAGCACAATATAGGCCCTTCGACCCACAATGTTATGCTGAATGTGTACTTTAGAAATAACTTCAGGTTACCCATAGCCCTCTACTTTTCTAAGCTCCATGTGCCTATCCAAGAGTGTCTTAAAAGACCCTATTGTATTAGCCTCCGCCACTGTTGCTGGCAGCCCATTCCACGCACTCACCACTCTCTGTGTAAAATAAAAACTTACCCTTGACATCTCCTCTGTACCTACTTCCAATCACCTTAAAAATGAGTCCTCTCATGTTAGCCATTTCAGCCCTGGGAAAAAGCCTCTGACTATCCACACGATCAATGCCTCTCATTATCTTGTATATCTCTATCAGGACCCCTCTCATCCTACGTCGCTCCAAGGAGAAAAGGCCAAGTTCACTCAACCTATTCTCATGTCACATACTCAACCCTAAGGAACCCATATGCAACCCTAAGATTTTCTTGTGGGCATTCACAATAAATACAAAGAAACAATGGAATCAATGAAAGACCACGCATGACAAGATGGACAACCAACTAATGTACAAAAGATGACAAAAAGATGTAAATACAGGAAGAAAAAAATTATAATGAATAAATAAGCAATTAACATCTAGAACATGAGATGAAGAGTTATTGAAAGCGAGTCCATAGGTTGTGTTCAGTTCAGTGTTTGGGTGAGTGAAGTTGCATGAAGTTATCCCCTCTGGTTCAAGAGCAGAATGGTCGAGGGGTAATAACTGTTTTTGAGCCTGGTGTTCTGGGCTCTGAGGCTCCTATACCTCCTTCCTGACAGCAGCAGCGCGAAGAAAGCATAGCTTGGGTGATGGAAGTTCTTTATGATAGATGCTGCTGTCCTGTGATAGCACTTCATGCAGATGTGCTCAGTGGTGGGGAGAGCTTTACCTGTGATGGACTGGACTGTATTCACTACTTCTTGTAGGCTTTTACGTTCAAGGACTTTAGCGATTCCATACCAGGCCGTGATGCAAGCAGTCATTATACTCTCCACCGCATATCTATAGAAGTTTGGCAAAGTTTTAGGTGACGTGAATCTACGCAAACTTGTAAGAAAGTCGAGATGATGCCGTGCTTTCTTTGTAATGGCACTTCTATGCTGAACCTGTGACAGATCCTCCTGCGTATTCTTCATAAGCCCAGTATTTCTGCGTCCATAATCTGTGATGGGTTCATCAGCTTTCTGAACTACTAACATTGTCAGTCCCCAATTACTCTCATCTTCCCCAAGTCACTGCCTTACTCACCCCTTAAAGTAGTGATCCCTCTCCACATTACTGGCACTACCACTACTAGTACCCATGTACCGACCAAGAATTCTGGGCAGTACTGTCCCATATATTCCTCAGACATTTTGCTTTAACCAATATCTGTAAGTTTTCAGGATGTATTCTAATGAATTTCAGTCATACCTGGGTATTTTTGCTGGCACATTCCTGCCTGTCAACTTCCTGGACCAGTATCTCCCAATCTTCTTCATAACCTTCCTCTTTGGCTATTCCCACGACTGCTACCTGGTAAGCATTCACCTGTTGGACCTTTCTCCATTTATCTCTCAGCCTAGCTGTTATAAACTTCTTTCGATCTACCCGATGCAAAGACACCACATACTATGGTGAAAGTAACTTTAACTCTTTATTAGCAAGTTACTCAAGAGAACCCTCTTTAAGCACTCTCTCTCGGAGGCTGCTTCGAGGGTCTCTGCCTTCTGAAGCAAATACAGTTCTTTTTATATCGTGCAGTCACGTACACAGATACATGTGGGTTCACCCCCGGCTTAGTTTCTCTACAGATGAGTATTGTTAATGTTATCAGTTGTAAACTGTTCGTGTAACAGTTTTAATTGCTACTATGTCTGGATACAGACATGCACAAGCCCACCACCCAAAGTCTGCTGCCCTTGTAAATAGTCACTCCCTCTAATTGTTTATCTTGCAGGTGCCATAAGAAGCACAATATATTTCTCACACCAAGGCTATTGTCACCTGTTCAGCTTATCTTATGGGAAAGCATTTGTGCATTTAGAATCTTTTCCTCAAGCTCATAGCTGCTATGACCTTTAAAAAATAGCCAGGGTCACAAGCGGCCTACGAGATGCTAACTTCTTAATATTACATATGCAGGTCCTTCATTGTTGTAATTCCTCTTTCTTGCTCCTGTCTCTTTTTCTTTGCATGCACTCTATTTGCATCCCACTTAACACTTCTCTATTCTGCTATTTGTGTATTATGTACTTCTTGCTGTGCCTGGCACTGATTACTCTCTTGCAAGTATTTCCATGTTATTTCCAGTCCCAAGTAGAAGGCGAAGATGGGAAAGGGATAAAATGTGTATTCATGAGTTTTCCCCTTTGAGCCATTGCAAAGGTTTTCTGCCACATACACACAAATATACTCTCATACAAAAAAGTGTAATGCTTTACATTCTCCTGAATAAGTATGTCCACTGGCCATGTAGTGAGTCACAAATATGTCCCAGGCAAGTCCCCAAATGTTGTGGCTAAATTGAGTTACACAGAAGCTGTAACTAGGAGATAGAAAACTCGATGCAACAGATCTTTTGGAGGGGAAACTAGTTCTAGTCTCCTTTCACAATGTTTTATACATTATAAACGCAAAGAAAATAATAAAAAATTAACTACAGTTTCAATGGCTATGATCACCTACTTTAACATTTTTTATAGACAAGTAACATTGCAACATTACATAATTATAATAGTACTGCATCCCAAATATGGAAAAGAATAAACCGTCGACGTTTTGGACTGAAACCCTTCATCAGGACTGATAGATGCTGCCTGGCCTGCTGGGTTCCTCCAGCATCTTGCGTGTGTTGCTTAGATTTCCAGCATCTGCAGATTTTCTCATGTTTAAGCATCTGTGAATATTGAATATAGGTGGCTTGTCGAAAGCTGCTCAGCACAATCTCCAAAACCTACCTCTTTTGTTAGTGTTGAGGAACAGCTCCCTGACCATACAACTAACCTACAGTAAATGTTAAGTGACACAATTATCTTGCCCTGAACTGTGCATTGACTGGCATGTAAATGCTGTTGAGAAGGAGAAGAACTGAAAGATATTGAGATAAGATGGACTAGGAGAAGACAGTTGTAGTGTAGAAACACCTGCACATTGCCCTGGTGTATTATTCTATGCTGAGATGAGTACAACTACTTCCAGTTCCTGTGTGGTAATTCCAGATGTGAAACTCTTAATGACGCAAGAATGGTATTTCGTACTTTTTTCATTTTTTTGTAATAATTATATCCTTGATATACTAAATACTCTATGGCTTATATTTACATATTTAAGAAATTCAACTGCATTTATTTTTGGTCATATTAAATTCTCAACATTTTGTGATTTAGGTGCCAGTGAAAGTGTGGGGAAACATATATTAGAAGCATGCAGCAACAATCTGGAGATGGCTGTCACAATGTACTTGGATGGTGGTGGAATAGCTGAAGAACCCAGTACTAGTACAGCAGGGACGTCGAGTAGACTGCCTCCACAGTATGTTTTATGATTTTTTTAATTTGGTAAATTTGGTTGAATTGCTTAGATTCTGGGTATCTGTTTTATGGTATTGCTTTTATCCCCTTGCATGCCCCATACACAACTATGGCCTCAAGAATAATATTCCACATATATAATGCTTTATCATATCCTCTAGATTTGGTATGGATTACTCTTTTTTTCTTTGCAGTAAGGGCAAATGTGACAGTCAATTTATGGGACAGAAACCTAATGAGCCATACTAACTCCAAGACTCTCAAAGTCCTATAATATAAGCTAACTAGGTCTCAATGTAACCATTGAAAGACTGCACCTCTCACAATGGAGTAAATATTGCCAGCAGAGTGTGATATATAATCTGTCATTAATCTGTATAACTGAAATATTGATTTATATATTTTAACCTGCATTCAATTTAAATGTATTCTAATTTATCTCATGTTAATGTGAAATGGTCTCCCAGTCTGCGTCGGGTCTCACCAATATATAAAAGGCCACACCAGGAGCACTTGTTACCTGCACCTACCCTTACACTTCCTCCCTCACCACCATTCAGGGCCCCAGGCAGTCCTTACAGGTGAGGCGACACTTCACCTGTTAGTCGGTTGGTGTGGTATACTGCATCCGGTGCTCCTGGTGTGGCCTTTTATATATTGGTGAGACCCAATGCAGACTGGGAGACTGTTTCGCTAAACACCTTTGCTCGGTCCGCCAGAGAAAGCAGGATCTCCCAGTGGCCACACATTTTAATTCCACGTCCCATTCCCATTCTGATATGTCTATCCATGGCCTCCTGTACTGTCAAGATGAATCCACACTCAGGTTGGAGGAACAACACCTTATATACCGGCTG
This sequence comes from Hemitrygon akajei, assembly GCF_048418815.1. Taxonomy (NCBI): domain Eukaryota; kingdom Metazoa; phylum Chordata; class Chondrichthyes; order Myliobatiformes; family Dasyatidae; genus Hemitrygon; species Hemitrygon akajei. The sequence continues at coordinate 114,208,749 of NC_133126.1, forward strand.
GGTAGCCTCTAACCTGATGGCATGAACATTGACTTCTCTAACTTCCATTAATGCCCGTCCTCCCCTTCTTACCCCATCCCCGACATATAGATAGATAGATACTTTATTCATCCCCATGGGGAAATTCAACTTTTTTTCCAATGTCCCATACACTTGTTGTAGCAAAACTAATTACATACAATTCTTAACTCAGTAAAAAATATGATATGCATCTAAATCACTATCTCAAAAAGCATTAATAATAGCTTTTAAAAAGTTCTTAAGTCCTGGCGGTTGAATTGTAAAGCCTAATGGCATTGGGGAGTATTGACCTCTTCATCCTGTCTGAGGAGCTTGTTTGTTTGTTTTTTTTTCTCTCTCTCTGCCTATCACCCTGCCTGTTCTCCATCTCTCTCTGGTGCTCCCCCCTCCCCCTTTCTTTCTCCCGAGGCCTCCCGTCCCATGATCCTTTCCCTTCTCCAGCTCTGTATCACTTTCGCCAATCACCTTTCCAGCTCTTAGCTTCATCCCACCCCCTCCGGTCTTGTCCTATCATTTCGCATTTCCCCCTCCCCCCCCCCCCCGCTACTTTCAAATCTCTTAGTATCTTTCCTTTCAGTTAATCCTGACGAAGGGTCTCGGCCTGAAATGTCGACTGTGCTTCTCCTTATAGATGCTGCCTGGCCTGCTGTGTTCCACCAGCATTTTGTGTGTGTTGTCCAAAGTTTCAATGTCGATTTAGGAATCGGATGGCAGAGGGGAAGAAACTGTTCCTGAATTGCTGAATGTGTGCCTTCAGACTCCTGTACCTCCTACCTGATGGTAACAGTGAGAAAGTGCATGCCCTGGGTGCTGGAGGTCCTTAATAATGGATGCTGCCTTTCTGAGACACCGCTTCCTGAAGTTGTCCTGGGTACTTTGTAGGCTAGTGCCCAAGATGGAGCTTGACTAGATTTACAACCTTCTTTCGGTCCTTTGCAGTAGCCCCTCCATACCAGACAGTGATGTAGCCTGTCAGAATGCTCTCCATGGTACAACTATAGAAGTTTTTAAGCGCATTTGTTGACATGCCAAATCTCTTCAAACTCCTAATAAAGTATATTTTTTAACTTGATTTTTTTAAAAAAAAGACTAGGCCAGCCTTTTTCTCAAGACAAAAGTCTTTAAAACCTGGTAATAACTTGTTAAGAATTTTTCTGAGGCTATCTGAGGCCCAGAAGATGGAACAAATGATTTATTATATTTAAGCTGAGGCCTGCTGATAATTTGTAAACTGCTAACTTATATCTCTTTCTCGTGTATTCTGTTAACTTTACAAGCTCAAGCAATATTTTTTAACACTTGTATCAAAACGCATAACAAGTTTAGATGCACAAACTTTCAACCAGCAAGCCAGTTTCACATACACCATAGAACAGTAAAACATAGTACAGGCCCTTCAACACTGATCTTGTAACCTACATCAAGATCAATCTAATGCTTCCTTCTCCACTTTTCTTTCATCCAGGTACCTATCTACGAGTCTCTTAAATGTCCCTAATGTATTTGCCTCTGCTCCTACCCCTGGCAACATGTTCCATGTACATCACTCTGTTTTTAAAAAAGAGAAACAATTTCTCTGACCTCCCTCCCCCCCCACCCCCCACCATCCTTCCTATAATCACTGATTTTAAAAAAAAAGATACCCTCTGGAATTTCCCAAGGGGGAAATGGAAATTATTGCCATTCCAGCCCTGGGAAATAGGCACCGGCTGTTCACTCTATCCATACCCTTTATCCTTAAATCTCTTTTATATCATCTATCATTCTCCTTCACTCCAAAGAGAAAAGCACTAGCTCATTCAACCTCTACTCATATGACATGCTCTTGAATCCAGGCAGCATTCTGATACATCTCTGCACCCTCTAGAGCCTCCACATCCTTCCTAAAATGAGACAACCAGAATTGAATGCTCCCAAGTATGGTCTGACCAGTGTTTTATAGAGCTGTAACATTACCTCATGGCTCTTGAACTCAATTCCCTTATTAATGAATGTCAACACACCGTACACTTCCTTAATTACCCTATCAATTTGTGAGACAATGTTAAAGGATCTATGGACATGGGCCCCAAGATCCCTCTGTTCCTCCACACTGCCATTAACCTTGTACTTTGCTTTCACATTCAACCTTGCAAAGTGTATCAATTCACACTTCCCCAGATTGAACTCTTCTCAACCCAGCTCTGCATCCTATTATTGTCCTGTTGTAACTTATGACAACCGCTTACATTATTCACAACACCATGAGCCTTTGTGTCATCAGCAAACTTACTAACTCATCCTACTTCCTCATCCATGTCATTTATAAACTTCATAAAGAGCAGGGTCCTAGAACAGATCCCTGTGGAACCCCAAACTCCAGGCAGAATTCATTCCATCTACCACCACTGCTTTCTGTGGATAAGCCAATTTTGAATCCATGCAGCTAAGTTTCTCTGGATTCCAAAGCCTCTTGACTTTTCGAGCACCTTCCTAAAATTTACATACACCTCATGCTCTGCTCTTGAAGAAATCATTCAGGCTCATGAGACATGAACTGCCCCTCACAAAGCCATGCTGACTATCCCTATCAGCCTGTGCTTCTCCAAATGCTCGTAAATCCTGTTTCTAAGAATCTTCTCCAATAGTTTGCTCAACAATGATGTTAGAGTCACTCTATAATTCCCTGGGTTATCCTTATTTCATTTCTTGAACAAAGGCACCTCCAATCCTCTGGTACCACTCCTGTAACTATTGAGGATGCAAAGATCATACCCAAAGGCGCAGTAAATCTCTTCCATTGCTTCCCATAGTAACAGGCTCAGGAGATTTATCTATCCTAATGATTTTCAAAAGTTCCAGAACATCCTCTTTCTTAATGTCAACATGTTTCAACATACTGGCCTGTTCTATATTGTCCTCACATTCTTCCAGATCCTGCTCAATGGTGAATACTGAAGCAAAGTATTCATTAAAGACTTCCCCTACTTCCCTGGCTCCAGACACATGTTTCCTCTCTTATCTCCAGTCTGCCCTACCTTCACTCTAGTTGGCATTCTCCTTTTCTTTCTGTATGTGTATTACGCCTTGAGGTTTTCCTTATTTCTACTTGCTAAGGCATCCTCGTGTCCCCTTCTAGCTTTCCTAAGTCTGTTCTTAAGCTTCTTTCTGGAAACCTAATTACTCAAGAGTCCTGACTGATCCTTGCTTCCTAAACCTTAAGTATGCTTCTTTCTTCCCCTTGGCTAGATGTTTTACACTTGTTAACCATGGATCTTTCACCCTACCATCCTTTCCCTGCCTCAATGGGACAAGTACTGGTTGTCCATCTTATCAAATGATGACAGGAAACCTGTGTGGGAGAGTTTTTTTAAAGTGGAAAACCATTGCATGGGGCAGTTCCACTCTCTTGACCTTGAAAGTCTGGATCCAGTGGTACAAGTAGTCATCACAACTTGAGTGCATTGTATGACCTTGACTTCTGTACCTCATCATGCTCTTCACTCTCAACAAAGTGTTGCAGAACTGCCTTTCTGGCCATTGGCTCTCACTCTTGATCTCATCCGTCCAGTCCGCAGGAGCTGATTTTTCATTCTAGGATAGGCATGTCCCTATCTCATTAGGGTATGATGCCACCGGTTACTCTCAACTGGTTTAGCTCTGGACACCCCATACACGTCTATCCAGAAACCCATGCAAGTTCTTCCTAAATAACCTCCACATTTTCATTGGCAATTTCCCTGAATACTTTTTTCCATTTTATGCTCCCAACTTCCTGCCTAATAGCATCATAATTCATCCTCCCCAATTAAATAGGTTTTCATACTGTCTGCTCCTATCCCTGTATGAGGCTATGGTAAAGGTTAAGGTTTAGGAGTCACTGTCACCAAATTGTTCATCCACTGAGAGATCTGTCACCTAGGCAGGTTGATTGTCAAGTGCTGATCCAGTATGAACTCTCCTCTCATCAGCCTCTTTACATATTGTGTCAGAAATTCTCCCTGGACACACTAAACAAATTCCTCCCCATCTGAGCAACACACACAAAATGCTGGTGGAACGCAGCAGGCCAGGCAGCATCTATAGGGAGAAGCGCTGTTGACGTTTCTGGCTGAGACCCTTCGTCAGGACTAACTGAAAGGAAAGATAGTAAGAGATTTGAAAGTAGGAGGGGGAGGGGAAAATGCACCAGCATTTTGTGTGTGTTGCTTGAATTTCCAGCATCTGCAGATTTCCTCGTGTTTGTCCTCCCCATCTAAGGAAGTAAGGAAGTCAATATTAGGGAAGTTAAAGTCATCCATGACAACAACCCTGTTATTTTTGGACCTTTCCAAAATCTGCCTCCTGATTGACTCCTCAGTGTCTCTGTTGCTATTGGGTGTGATAGTCTATAGAATACTCTTAATAGAGTAATTTGTTCTATTCTTGTTTCTGATTTGTACCCACACTGACCCAGTACATGATTCCTCCACTTGTGATTAACAGTATCACTTGCCCCACCCCCCATCTCTTACCTCTCTCTATGTCCCTTTTAAAACATCTAAAAACAAGAACATTGAGTAGCCGTGGCAGTCAAGTCTCTGTAATGGCCATGTACTGATCCATGCTTGAAGTTCATCATCCTTGTCCCTGATGCTTCTTGCATTAAGCATTTCAATCCATCCAACTGACTGCATTTATGCCCTATTCACTGCTTATCCTTCCTTGTCGACTCTACACATTGTATCACCTTTACACCAGACTCTCCATTTCCCATAAGTTTGTTCCACTTCCCAGATTTTATCCATATCCTTGATTTTTTTCTCCCCTCGAGTATTCAACTGAGAATCTTTTTAAAGGCTTCTTTGAATTTATTTTAATTTCACCTTAACAAATGATAGATTCCCAATTCTAAGCCCTGGATGCATAATACGATTTCAATCTTGTTGTACTTTCTTTTGCCACTTGTGTTACTGGAAAATACTTCCCTTTCAACACACACAAAATGCTGGAGGAACTCAGGTGGTCAGGTACAGACAATGTTTCGGGCTGAGACCCTTCATCAGGACTGGAGAAAAAAGATGAGAAGTCAGAGTAAGAAGGTGGGGGAAGAAATGTAAGGTAGTAGGTGATAGGTTAAACTGGGGAAAGGAGAGGGCTGAAGTAAAGAGCTGGGAAGTAGATTGGTGAAAGAGATAAAGGTTTGGAGAAGGGGGAATCTGATAGGAGAGGACAGAAGGCATTGGAAGAAAGGGAAGGAAGAGGGAGTTGGTGGGCAGGTAAGGAGATAAGGTGGGAGAGGGAAGTAGGAATGGGCAATAGTGAGGGGGGGGGGGGCAAATACCAGAAGTTCGATAAATCGGTGTTCATGCTGGAAAGCCTTCCGCCTACTTTCTGTTAAAGGCTTGTTTGTATCATAAATAGTCTGCAGATTCATTTTAACATGCTCAGAAGCATTACAAAATATTTGGGGCATTGTGGTGCCACAGCTAAAAGAACTGCTTCTGCCCTTTGATGCTGTCTGTGGGAAGTCCACATGTTCTCCCTTTGACTGTCTGAGTTTCTTTCCATGTTCCTAAACCATCAATAGATATGCCTACTTACCCCTAGTGGGTAAGTCAATGGTGGTATCTTGGAGTTGAGGTTAATATGAAGAGGATAAAAAGATATTAACAATAGTGGGTTCTTAATAGTTGGTGTTGCTGTTGTTCCTGTGTTTGTGATTCAAACTCAAAGTAAAGAAACTCAGTGGTCAATTTCTTTAAATAGTCTGAGGTACTATCACCGCAAACGCTTTCTATTCCTATATGTCTGATTTCATTTCAGCGGCCTAACTATTACAACAGAATGTGAACTTTGCTTTAGTCACTTCTGGTAAAAATCTGCAACTGAAGCCACATTCTTTAAAAGTGCTTTCTTATATTCAGTTGCAAGATCATTTGATTGTTCTAATACTGAGATCACGTGGTGGGGGAGGAGTAGTTTGGGGGTACAATTAAATACGTTTGGAATAAGAATCCTCATGATCATGCATACTTGCTGCCTGATATTTGTGGTACCCTGCTTTCTCTAAATTAGAGAACTATTGAAGTAAATCTAAAAATCTTAAAATCCTGTGATTTCTCTGAATACTTAAATGGAGATATATTTGGGAGGTCCATGAACTACTTCCACCAGTGTTTGTGTTCTTGATCCTCACTCGTTGAAAGCACACATTCTACAAGGCAAGATAATTTGTCAGTTTAATTAGATGCCTTTGGTGCCAGTGCTGGCACCCAACATTCTGTTTTGCCTGTTCCTTCTAAATAGGGTATCATTGTTCACCATGATTTTGAATCAGTAACTCTGTTCCTCTTTCAAAGTTGATGTTGAGTATTTCCAACATGCAGTATTTTGTTTCAGTAGTAATTTTTCTCAAGACTGTTTGATTGAACCCTTTGGGACTCATGGGCGTGACATCCATCTTAATATGAATCCTTATTGAACTGTGATAAATCTTTATCTACATTTTCCCTTAATTTTATGCTTGCTGTAACTTTCTCCTTTACAGTCATAACTTTCCTCTTTAAATTTGCACTTCTCATTAGAATCTACCTCCATCCCTTATAGTAGAATTTGTATTAGGATCTGCTTGGATCTCCCCCAATGTAACATGTGCCACTTGTTCCACTTACTTCCTCCAAACTAGCTCTCTATTCCTGATCAGGTGGAACATTTCTAATCAAGGCAGTATTGTGAGAAAATGATTTTTGTAGCACTTAAAATCAGGCAGATATCACAATATCATTGTTGTACTGTTTCAATAAAAGTAGCAGAATTGTAGTATAATAGAACTTAATGATGTTCATTTCAGTCTGGATCCAACCTTTGCTACATTTACATCCAAGATACAGTCTAGAAACTCATACAATACAATAGCTAGCACATTTTTAATCATCACTTGGTGTTTAATAGCATTATGGTTACAATATGTAGCTAGATATACTAGTTGTGGCTTCATTTAAGCTTGTTTCTTGAGAGATGAGTGTAACTTCATTCTCAGGCTCATATCCATTCACTTTGTATAATTTCAGAGACGAAGTACGAGCTCCAATTCCACAAAAGCAAGAAATTCTGGTGGAACCTGAACCGTTATTTGGTGGTAAGGTGTTTCAAAGGAAACAGTTTTGTTAAGGTTGTTTATATGTTTAATAGTATAATTGTGTGTTGCAGGCTTCCAGATGATTTAAAGGATTGAGGAAGCTTTGATGATGCAGGACAAATGTATGTGTCTCTGTCTTCAGTCCTGTTAATTTCTGGTATTTTGCTGCTACACCCTGTTAGATTGTTTGGGTGAGACAAGTAAAATTAATGAACTTGTAGTTAGGGCTCTTCTTGGAAAGAGATCACAGAATGATTGAATTTCTCATACAAATGGTGGGTATAAATAGTTTTATCTAAAAATTGTATATTATGCCAAAACAAGGGAGACTCTTAACAGCAAGAGGGAGGAGTTGGCTGGGATAGACTGGGGACATAGGATATAGAGAGTGTTGAAGAGTTTCACCAAGATTTATCATGGAGCTCAACAGAAGTATGTTCCTGTTAGGAGCAAGTAGAGTAAGGGTGGGAAGAGTAGTGGTAAATTTAAAGTAGTGGAAGACTTTAAAAAGCAGCAAAGAACCACTAGGCAAGCAGTAAGGACAGGGAAGTCCCAGAAAGTGCTGGAGGAACTCAGCAGGTCAGGCAGCCTCTATGGAGAGGAATAAAGAGCTGATGCTTCAGGTCGAGACCCTTCATCAGGATTGGAAAGGAAGGTGGGGGGAAGCCAGAATAATAAGGTAATTGTAGAGGACAATGGACCATAGAGAAAGGGAAGGAGGAGGAACACTAGAGAGGGAGGCAACAGGCAGTTGAGGAGAGAATGGGTAAGGGGGATCCAGGGTGTGGGATGGAAAAGAATAAAAGTGGGAGGTGGAGAAATTACCAGAAGTTAGAGAAATCGATGTTCATGACATCCGGTTGGAGATTACCCAGAGAGATATCCACTGTCCCCTTGTATCAGATTCCTCCTTCTTCAGCCCTTTAGCTCTTCCACCTATCACCTCCCAGTTTCTTAATTCATCTTCCCTCTCCCACCCACCAACCTTCCCCCTCACCTGGTTTCACCTTTCACCTGCTAACTTGTACTCCTTCCCCTCCCTTTCCTTATTCTGGCTTCCTCCCCACTCCTTTCCAGTCCTGATGAAGTGTCTCGGCCGAAATGTCGACTGTTTATTCCTCTCCATAGATGCTGCCTGGCCTGCTGAGTTCCTCTAGCACTTTGTGTGTGTTCCTCAAGCTTTCCAGCATCTCCAGTATCTCTTGAGTTTATAAGGAAAGGGAAAATAAATTATGTAAGTAAACTAGCACAACATATGAAAACAGATAGTAAAAGTTTTTATAATTTTATAAAGCAGAAAAGGGTAGTTAAAGGGAACATAGATCCTTTGGAAGAAAGGGGGGAATTAATGTTGAGCTACATGGAATGTCCGAAGCCTTGAATGGCTATTTTTTGTTGGTCAGCAGAGGATGTATCTAACATGTTAAAGAGGGATCTTATGACTGATGAGAGGTGAAGAGCTTGATGAAATCACTATCACTAAAGATGTGGTGCTGCGCAAGCTAGTAGGCTTAACGGTGGACAGGTTCACCGGTCCTGTTAGAATGCAACCCAGGGTATTGAAAGAAAGTTATAGCAGAGGTATTTGAGATAATTTATAACAATCCTCTGGACATTGGGCAGGTCATGGCTGATTAGAAGACAGTGAATATCGTGCCACTGCTTAAAAAAGGAAGTAGGAAAACAGCAAGTAACTATAGACCAATCATCTTAATGTCTGTAGTCAGGAAGATGAAACAATCATTATGGAAAAATTAGTGAGGCGTTTGGATAGAATTGGTTCCATCAGGCAGACACAGTATGGATTCAGGAAGTGCAGGTCCTGTTTGACAAACCTACCAGAGTACTTTGAGGATATGTTGAGCACAGTGGATAGAAGAGAACGTATAGATGTTGTGTACTTGGATTTCCAGAAGCATTCGATAAGGTGCAGTGTAAAAGCCATATCCATAAGATAAGGATACATGGAGTTATGGGTAACATATTAGCATGGATAGAGGATTGGTTAACCACTAGAAGGCAGAGAGGTGGATAAATGTGTGCTTCTATGATTGTCAGTCAGTGGTGAGCAGAATGCTGCAAGGGTCAGTACTGGACCTACAACTATCTGCAAAATACATTAGATGTAGATTTAGGATGGATAAGAAGAGGAACTACTTTTCCTTGAGATCAGTGAATCCCCTGCACAGGTAAGCAGTAGAAGCCACCTCATTAAATATATTTAAGACCCAGGTAGATTCTTGCATAGTAGTGGAATGAAGGGTTGTGGGACAGATCCCATAAGGCTTTCAGTCAGATTAGTCATAATCTTATTGAATGGTGGAGCAGGCTCAACAGGCCTGATGGCCTACTTTTTTATGTTCATTTTCTGAATACTTGATAAAGTTTGTATTTAACTCCTACATGTCTAAAACACCACCTCAAACATCTAAAGGTTGACACCAGTCTCCCTCTTAGCTTTCATCATTTGTGGGATGCCAAGTCTACCGCCTCTGCTACCCTCATCTTTGATCGCTTCCTCCACCTGCTTTCCTCCTCCTCTTCGTCCTATGCACCCACTTCCCCTTTTGCCACTTAGAGCTAACTTCCATGTTAATTTAAGTATGTGCTGTTCATTATAGCTTGTGTATGTTGCAGTAAATTTGGTCAGTTTTGCCTTTACGTTAACTTTAAACTATTTAACAAAGTTTTATTAAAATTTGCAAACTGCTTTTGATACACTCTGATCATGTTTATGCATTTCGCAGCCCCCAAACGGCGGAGACCTGCACGCTCGATATTTGATGGGTTCAGAGACTTTCAGACTGAAACAAGTGAGTATTTTATTTTTGAATTTGAAGAACTATAAAAGTGGGAAATAACTTCAACTTTTGCATGCATTATTCATGATGTGGAAGTTTGCAAGGGAGAAATGCACTCAGTTAAACTCTAAAAATGCACCTCAGAAATTTCAGTGCTTGCTGTTCATTACTATTTGCTTCTTGAGTCAGTTAACTTAAAGGCAATAATATTTAAAGCTCAAACATTGGGTTGCTATGCACTTTGTGAAGTGTCCTTAATTTGGAATTTTTTCTTTAAATTGGTTGTCTGGTACAATTGAGAGCTACCACAAGTCCTTTACTCTGCTGTGCTACTGCTCCAAATGGTTCTGTATGATCGTCGTTTAAAGGGTCAAATTCTATAATCTAGTGCACCAAACAGTTGTTCCTAAATTTGTGCAATGAGTATGATTTCCTTAGTACTTTTATCACTTAAGATTTGGTTGATGAGTTGCTGTCTGTAGTTTGGATCCACATTCCTATTTAATTCTTCATAGTGGAACTTGATTTGTTTGTTTGACATTTATTCACCAAGGGATAGACCCATCTCGGTATCAGAACAGGCTGCTTGTATAAATCTGATGAATCTTCCTACTCTGTTCTCTTGCCCTATGATCTTTCAATGTGTTGCTAAAATGAGATGCTTTTCAATACAGTGGATCAGCAAGAGATGGGCTTAGTTGACTAATATATAACTCCTAAATCTGATGTATTTGGCTTGGCTAGGAATTTAGTTTGCAGATAGACCACAGCCAACTCAGTTGTAATCCAATTCAAGAAAAGAGCTTGGAAATGAGGTTTCATCTTTGTATTGCCTACTATTACATACTAAAACTTTGGCAGCAGAGTTTGAAGGCTTGGGGAACGGAACTGCAAAAAAAAAGCCAGGATGCCTTTCTACTTAACTGCTAGTTCCTGATTAGCTGTTTTGTCCAACAACCAACTATGTGGCATTCTTTTCTGTCTTCACTGACTCCCTGATTTTCCAAACTTACATCTGCCCCAAATTTTCCTCATTCCTGCTACACCTCATCACCCCAGAAATACTTTGTTTTCTTGATCCTCAATTCTAGCCTAATGTATTAGACCCATCTGCCATCACTTCGTCAAGCACCTTTGCTCTGACCACCAGAACACCTTAGATTTCCCAGTGAAGAGAGTGAGCAGCTTCAAGTTTCTCCATGTCAAGATCTCTGAGGATCTAACCTGGTCCCAACATATCGATGTAGTTATAATGCAGGCAAGACAGTGGCTATACTTTTATTAGGAGTTTGAAGAGATTTGGCATGTCAACAAATACACTCAAAAACTTCTATAGTTGTACCGTGGAGAGCATTCTGACAGGCTGCATCACTGTCTGGTATGGAGGGGCTACTGCACAGGACTGAAAGAAGCTGCAGAAGGTTGTAAATCTAGTCAGTTCCATCTTGGGTACTAGCCTACAAAATTACCAGGACATCTTTAGGGAGTGGTGTCTGAGAAAGGCAGCATCCATTATTAAGGATCTCCAGCACCCAGGGCATGCCCTTTTCTCACTGTTACCATCAGGAAGGACGTACAGAAGCCTGAAGGCACACACTCAGTGATTGAGGAACAGCTTCATCCCCTCTGCCATCTGATTCAAAATGGACGTTGAATCTTTGGACAATACTTCACTTTTTTAATATATAGTATTTGTGTTTTTGCACAAAAAGAAATAGATTCACAGAAAGAATAGATTCTTTTAAATCTATTCGATATACGTAATTGATTTACTTGTTTACTTATGTTTTATGTTTATTATTAGTATTATTTTCTCTGCTAGATTATGTATTACATTGAACTGCTGCTGCTAAGTTAACACATTTCACGTCACATGCCAGTGATAATTAACCTGATTCTGGCCAGCCGTTTTCATTCCATTTCCTATTCCCACTCCAGCAAGTTTGTTCATAGACTCTTCTACTGCCAAGCTGAGGCTAGATGCAGAACAGCACACATCCTCCTTTTGTAGTTCCCAACCTGATAGCATGGCCATCAACATCTCTACCTTATGGTAACCAATCCTTTCTGATTCCACATCTTCACCCCATTTTCCCTTGTCAAACTGACCCCGTTATCTCTTACGCTTCACCACTTCCTTCCCTGTATTTCATGGTTCACTGTCCTATCAGATTCCTTCTTTATCAGCCCTTTGCCACTTGCACCTATCGCCTCCCAGCTTCTTAGATCATTCCCACCCCACCTGTCTATTTACCCCCATCTGCAACCAAAGCTACCAATTCTTCTCCACATTCACCTCCCCATCCTTTTATACTGGCTGTCCCTTCTTTCTGGGTAAAGGGACTCCATCTGTAGCATCAGCTGTCTTTTTCCACCTGACCCAGTGTGTTTTTTTGTGTTAGATTATGTCAGTGTTTGCTGTGTTTCGATGTGGAACACTATAAAATTTTCCACTGTTTTCAGTGAACAACTGAGAAGGAAAGCGTGCTTTCACTTCTGTAGTTGACTTAGAAGATTAACTCTCATCTCTTTTACCACTGTATATTTATTAAAGCAAGTGGCTCACAGTCAAACTTTACAACTGAGCGTGGGAAGGTCTGGGCTTGTTCTTGCTACTCATAACCTCATTCTTACTGTTCACAACTCCCCTCGTCTTTTCTCATTACATTGAGGTGTGATGCTAGATTCTTTTCTTTGAATAGAAAATTACTCTTCCAAATTTTTTAGCAGAATTGAGCTGTCATTTATGATTTGGATTTGACTTAACGATTGCTAAAATACCCGAATAGGGCTAAGCTACAATTTTTGGCCCTTTCTGCTGTTAAAACTGGACAGCATTTGTATGTGTACAATTGAACACCGACATCAAGTTATTGCTGTTTGAGCCATTCTTATTCTTCATAAATTCGTCTAATGCTAAAATACTGAACTTTCAAATACAATCAGTGTATGTTTGTTTTTATACAATAGGTCCTCACTAAATGTACCAGTAAAAAAATTAGAGCATTAGAGCATTCAAGATCTTATATATTCAACTTCTCTTGCTTCAAATTTTATTTTCCTTCTTGCAGATAATTTTATATTGATCTAAGTATTATGAAACACCAATTATTCTAGTCTCACTGAGGTTGAAAAATAGGCTTGATCAAATGTTCCAAGTGCATGTGTGCTAAATTTTATTTACAGAATTTGCTTCTGTTTAACTTAAATGAATAGAATTTCATCAGTTTTGTTTAACACACATACTCTGCTATGTAGCAATTCAGATGTGTCTTTGAACATCTGCTCATGTTTCTGAGGAGTCTTCATGAAAATTTGGTATTACTTGGTCTGCACAGTGCCAGATCACCCATAGAGGGCAACAGTCTGCTTTTCCTACTTTGCAATTTACAATGTACTTACGGTACTGAACTTTGTAGGGAAGTTTAAAGGCAATAATCTGTGAGATCAAAATTGAAGCCATAACATACCATACAGATATTATCTAAGTAAATGTCTTTGAATCTAAAGTCTGTAGGAACAACCTTACAATCTTCTTTACCCTTGATTCCCTGCACTGTTACAAGCTCAGCGTTCCCATTTTCCTACAGCCATTCATCTTTCTGTCTATAACTTGAGTGGGGGGGGGGGGGTTCTTTAATTGCTACTTTCTCATTAGTAACAAGGCCATCTGTTTTGATTTGACAGCAAGGAAAGTTGAATTAATTGTTTGTATTTCAATGTAGAAAAATAGGCTTTTCTTGTTGAACATGCAGGAAGTGTATAAGGAATCAACTAATGTTTAATGCTTATATGTATGTGTCTTCTACATTTTCAATCCAAAATACTGGAGCGAAGACTTTAAACCCAGGTCATTGACTTCTTGGCACACCCTGATTTTAAAAAAAAATTTGACTATAAAATAACTTGTTATGAAATGGCAAGAAGGTAGAAGTGATTCTTTAATTACTTGATTAAAATTCTAGTAAACCGTACCCCATAGAAAAAGTGTTTAAGGTTTTTAGAAATAAAATGGGTGAGAATGTGCTCTAAGTTGTCATCCAACCTGTAATATGAAAACAAAATTTATTTTTGTTGCAGCTTTATAACATCAAGATTGCCATTCTGAGTGTGAAAATACAGTGCACACATTAATGGACTAACACTGTGTGGTGATATGTTTGCAGTCAGACAGGAGCAGGAGCTAAGAAATGGTGGTCCAGTGGACAAGAAGCTGACCACTCTGGCAGACCTCTTCAGGCCACCCATAGACCTAATGCACAAAGGCAGCTTTGAAACGGTGAGGAATTGCATGTAATTGCAAATATAAGCATGAATGGAATAGTATTGTTAGAGAGCTGCATACATTATGTTGCCCAAACTTTGTATTAGTAAATTATGATGTGATTGTCAACACCCATTCTAATAAATGAAAAAAATCTGTCAGCAATTTCTGAGTACAAAACATTTAGTCAAAATTGTTGTCAGTTGATTCCTACTTCACTCAGAATGTGGTTTTGAATCATCTCCGTTGAAATCTGCATTAGTAAGTTTTATTGAGCATTTCAAGTAGTTATGAAATAGTTACAACCATTTAAGAATGCTGTTTAATTCTATCTTTGGCCATAAAAGGCAAGGTTAAAAATGTTTGTAATGACTTCCTGTAAATGTTGAATCAGCTGTACATAAATAAAAATTGCTGTGTAATTGTCTTTGGCCATAAAAGGTAAGATTAAAAACGTTTTTAAAGACTTGCTAAAAATGTTGCATAATCCATAGGTAAATCATAATTAAACAGCAATTTTGTACTTGGTTGTAAAAGTGTATATGTGTGTGTGTGTGTATATATAATTGCTTCAAATTTCCCCACATATTTTGAAACTCCACATTAACTTTTCTATCATTTGCTAATTAAGCATCTGCCTTCATTTTGTATGTATTCCACTCTGTTTTGCACTTTGTAAAATATTTAAAGCAGTTTAAAAATGATGCATTTGTTTGGATGTGCTCTTTGGGGAAAATCTTCAGCTTGATTGGCAAACTGCTTGACATCATAGTTTTTGGTGATCCCTCCAGATGTGATATTTGGCTGAAGCCAATATTGGGAAAGATCATGTATGTGCCGTGATGATCGGTAAGTATATGGCATCTTTCTTCGGAATGCTGCTTCACATCTGATTGCAAACCAGGGATAGTTATTTTCATTTGTATAGTGTTCTTTTCCGATATAGTCACATAACTAATGATTCTGCTGTCGAATGTTTGCTTAAATTGGTGCAGTCTTTCATTTTTGGCTTTTTTTGGGGGGGGGGATCTCTATTAAGTACTGTTTTCAGTGAAAAAGGATATTTTAGTAACTTACTCCCATTGCTTTGAAGTAAGCGTCCAGTTCTGGCTAGCAGTCACGTGTGGCCTCGGCAGATGTCCAGAATTTGAAACCTTGCTGCTTTTAATAGGGATGGCACTAACATTGTTCTGTTTGAGTGATGGAATGCCAAATAGTGGTATCCTACTTTTCACAAACTTAATTAAAAGTATTTGATTTTGATAACAGTTGTGGCAATGTATAGAATCAGATCTTAAAGTTTAAAAAGTACCACCTGTCACTATGTTTAGTCTGTTGTTTCTATTGCCTCATCCATACTTTCTACCTTCCCAGTTAGATTATTCCAAATATATATTGAACTCTGTAAAGTGGTTTAATATGTAAATTATTTTACATATTCTGGTTTTGACTTTGAGTCTATTCATTCATTTAATCAAAGCAAACAATTTTGTAGTTATTAATTTTCATTAAGTTCTTTTATTTGTAGACAATTAAATTATATTTAATTGGAAATTAGGCTTGCTTGCAAACACCAGCAATGGCTTGCACTATCTGATGCAGCCCTGAGCCCCAACTGAATACCACCATACTGTCCAATGTAGATAGTCTTTAAATGCTAAACCATGGGGCAGCTTGTTGCTGCGAGGGCAGAGCAGAAAGCAGGGATTTGCATCAGCTTCCCAGCATGGAAGATTACAGCAGCAGGAAGCCTGAGTTTGTGCCATATTCTTAGTGTAGCATGTGCCGATGCCTTTTGAAAATACAACAGTGTAAGTATCTGTGAGTGCTTTAATGAACTAGCTCTCTATGGGGTAGTGCTAAGCAGAGCACCAGTGTACTAGCAAATCTTCTCATCCAATTTCTAGAACTACTTGTCCACCAAGCCTGCATGGTTTGCTTCATTTAAGTCCATGTCTAGTTTCTGATTTGATGGTGTGTTCTTCAATTAAATGTAGAATTCCATCATACTTTAGTTATTTTTCAAAGATTCTATTTCATGTAATCTATTTCAGTGCCCAAGCTTAATTCCAAACTAATATCCATTTCATTTGGTCCTGTGATGTGTAGTTGGAACATGGAATGAGTACGAATGGAATTGTATCTAGCTGTTGATAAGACTTAGTCGTTATCTGCATACCTTTTCTCCCAATATCATTCAGCCAGAACCCCATCTCTGAAATGCCCTTTGAGAAACTGTTGCTTGTCTGTCAAGTGTGCTCCCTACTGGTTTCTCATTGGCTCTAAATTTGCAGAATTTTGCTGAAACTAAGTATTTTTCAACAAGTATAGATGAAGCTTTTGCTCCTTTGTGAGAGGGTTTCAATTTAATGGCTCATCGAAGAGTCAGTAACTGACAGCTGAGCAATCCTTCAGCACCTGCACTGGAATGTCATCTTAGAACTCGTGTTCAAGCATCTGGAGTGGAACATCTACCTTGTGCTTCAAAGGCGGGAACACGTTAGGTCATCATTTGAGACTGGAATTGATTAAAAAATACTATGATCTACAAATGGAACAAATATGTCTGGTAACAAAAATGCTTCAGTATTTGTGTACTGAGAAGAATTAGACTTATGATATGGCAACTGCCATTTGTGTCTCCTCAGATTCTTGACCAAAAAAAAACAAGACTTGATTTTTTTTTGTCTTTCATCTTTGTGATGAGACTTGGTAATCTTGCAGTCAACAAAAATTCAGAACTGAGTTCAAGTAAGGAAATTCAGAGAAATTTCTTCAAAGGTTGAAACAAGTGGTCTGTACAATTCGGAAGGAAGCCATGATTTTATACAGGAAACTGGCAAAGTGCCCGGTACTAGGAAACATTGATTGTATTTAAAAGTGTGTAGTGATGCCTACTGGAAAAAGGGGAATGACGTGTTTTCCCGAAATAAATTGTTCAGTTATTAATGTTGAAGGGAACCCTTATAAATGTTATATGAAACATGAAAAGTTGGGGTATTAAAATTGGTTTCAGTGTTTCTTTTCCCTCCCAATTTGATGTTGAAAGTGGGGGTCTGAATTAAGTTACTTAAAATTTACAATTGGTACAGATTCCTTTTTACTAGACTGGGTATTGCAGCAGGTTCTGGATGTGCCATTATGTAACGGAAAGCAGATTGTTATTCATTTTAATTAGCTGCCTCATGGCTTTTGGATGATCCACAAAAGGGTATATCTCATTTCTATTTAAACCAGTCATGACCTTATATACATCTCTTACATTTTCACTGATCTTTTGCTCAAAGAAATACGTAAGCACCATCTATAATCTAACCTCAAAGGTGAAACAAGACTTTCCCTGTTTAATTCTTTGTTTTGCATCAGTATTATCTTGAATGCTAATATATTGTCCATATCCTAGATTGCTTTCAAGATGCTTATGTTATCTCCTCTTGTGCTAAATTTGGTATTCCTAAGTGTTTGAAGTTAGCCAAATCTAACTCCAGATACAATGCTGTCATAGCTGGAGAACATATGGCTGTCTTCCTGAAGAAGGTGCAAGGAAAAGCTTAATGCTTTGATTGGCTGAGGACTGGTTCTAGGTGTGCGAATAATAGTTCTGGACTCTAAATGTCAGCTAAAGTGTAATGTAACCTGATTAAGTAAACACAATTTAAGGCAGCAGTTGGTATATGAGAGAAGTCTGGGAAAAGAAATGTAATGATATACTGTCCTTGTGCAAATTCTAACAGTTGCTTAATCACCTGGAGTATATACATGAAGAGACATGGTAGTGTAGCGATTAACACAATGCTATTACATCTCAAGGTGTATGAGTTCAGAGTTCAATTCCGGTGTAGTCTATTAGGTGTGTGTGTGTCCTCCCCATGAACGCATGTGTTTTCTCCAGGTGCTCCCGGTTTCCTCCTGCATTCCAAAGATGGATTGGATGATAGGTTAATTGGTCATCGTAAATTGGGCTGGGATTAAATAGGTGGGCTGTTGACTGGCTGTCTTGTTGGGCTGGAAGGGACTGTTCTTTGCTGTATCTGTAAATAAATAACTAAGCGTTTCATTGAGATGATATGATAATTAAAGAATTTTTTTTATTCTTATAGGGTTGTAATTTTTGATTTATGCAGCAAGTTACAGAGACAATATTCTCGAAGTTTAATGTAAATTTATTATCAAAGTATATACAGTTAGAAGAAAAAAATTGTGAACCCTTTGCAACTACCTGGTTTTCAACATTAATTATTCATAAAATGTGGTCTGATCTGCATCTAAGTTACAATAATAGACAACCATAATCTGTCTAAACTCATAAAACACAAGCAATTGTACTGCTCTTCAATAGTGAGTACATCATTTGAACAACCACAGTCTGGGTTCAAAGAAGTTTTGTGAACCTCTGGGGTAATGCCTTCTACGAAAGCTATTTGGAGTCAGGTGTTCCAACCAGTGAAATGAGATTGGAGGTGTGGGTTGTAGAGGTGCCCTGCCCTATAAAAAAGGCAAACAAAGTCAGATTACTGGCAGAACCTACTTTTCTCAAGAAAGATCTGTTTATGTGCACCATGCCTTGATCAAAACAACTTTCTGAAGTCCTTAGAAGAATTGTAGAGATGCATGAAGCTGGAAAAGGCTACAAAAGCATTTCTAAAGACCCGAGTGTTCATCAGTCCACAGTAAGAGAAATTGTCTCCAAATGGAGGAAATTTAGTACTGTTGCTACTCTCCCTTGGAGGGGGCATCCTCCAAAGATCACACCAAGAGTACAACATGCAATGCTGAAGGAGGTGAAAAAGAACCCACGGGTAACAGAAAAAAAACCCTGCAGAAATCTCTAGAACTTGCTAAAATCTCTGTTCAAGTGTCCAGTATAAAAAAAACACTGAATAAGAATGTCTGTGCTCCAAGCCTACACTGCTGTCACTTCCCAACTTTTCCTGTGCTGCATCGACGACTACATTGGTGCTTCTTCCTGCACCCATGTAGAGCTCATAGACTTTATCAACTTTGTCTCCAATTTCTGCCCTGCCCTCAAATCTACCTGGTCTATTTTCTCCCCTTTCTGTCTCAGGAGACAGCTTATCTACTGATGGCTATTGTAAAACTCACTGGTTCTCACAGTTACCTGGACTGTACCTCTTCCCACTCTGTTACTTGTAAAAACGCCATCCCCTTCTCTCAATTCCTCCATCTTCGCCGCAACTGCTTTCAGGATGAGGCGTTTTATTCTAGAACTAAGGAGATGGCCTCCTTCAAAGAAAGGGGCTTCCCTTCATCCACCATCAATGCTGCTCTCAACTGCGTCTCTTCCATTTTATGTAGATCTGTCCTCACCCCATCCTCTGACCACCCCACCAGTGACAGGGTTCCTCTTATCCTCCCCTACCATCCCACCAGCCTCTGTCCACACTTAAATCTCCATAACTTCAGCCATCTCCAGCAGGATTCCACCACCAAGCACATACTTCCTTCCCTCCCCACTTTCTGCTTTCCACGTGACTCCCCTGCCCACTGATCTCCCTCCTTGCACTTATCCTTGCAAGCAGAGCAAGTGCTACACCTGCCCCTACACCTCCTCCCTCACTACCATTTGGGGCCCCATACAGTGTTTCCAGGTGAGGTGACACTTAACCAGTAAATCTGTTGGGGTCATCTACTGAATCTGGAGCTCCTGGTGTGACCTCTTGTATATTGGTGAGACCTGGCACAGATTGGGAGACCGCTTCAGTGAGCACATACACTCCTGTTTGTTAGAAAAACATGATTTCCCACTGGCCATTCATTTTAATTCCACTTCCCATTCCCATTCTGACGTGTCAGTTCATGGCCTCCTTTACTGTCGAAATGAGGCCAAACTCAGGATGGAGAAACACCACCGTATATTCCGTCTGGGTAGTCTCCAAGCTGATGGCATTAACAACAATTTCTCGAACTTCCGGTAATGCCCCTCCCCATCCATCATTCCCCATTCCTATTTCCCTCTCTCACCTTATCTCCTTATATGGCTATCACCTCCCTCTGGTGCTCCTCGCCTCTTTCTACCATGGCTTTCTGTTCTCTCTTATCAGATTCCTCCTTCTCCAGCCTTGTATTTCTTTCACCAATCAATTTCCCAGCTCTTTACTTCACCCCCCCCCCCCCACCACCAGTTTCACCTATCGCCTTGGGGTCTTCCTCCCCTCCACCCACTTTCTTATTCTGACTAATCTTTTTCCTCCAGTTCTGATGAAGGGTTTCGGCCTGAAATGTCGACTGTACTTTTTTCCATAGATGCTGCCTGGCCTGCTGAGTTCTTCCAGCATTTTGTGTGTGTTGCTTGGATCCAGCATCTGCAGATTTCCTTCTGTTTGTGAACAAGAATGGTGTCCATGGAAGCACACCATGGAGGAAAACCATTGCTCTTCAAAAAAAACATTGCTGCACATCTCAAGTTTGCAAAAGGCCACCTGCCTGTTCCACGGTGCTTCTGGGACAGTGTTCTGTGGAGAGAGGAGACAAAAGTTGAACTTTTCAACAGAAATGCACACCACTAACACCAAAACCTCACTCCAGCTGTGAAGCATGGTTGAAGGAGCATCGTGGTTTGGGGCTGCTTTGCTCCCTCAGGGTCTGGACTGCTTGCAATCATTGAGGGAACAACAAATTCAAAATTGTATCAAGACACTTTACAGGAGAATGTTAGGGTAGTTAACCGTCACTTGAAGTTTAATAGAAGGTGGATGATGCAACAAGACAATGATCCGAAAAATAGGAGTAAATTAACAACAGTAGTTTAAAAAGAAGAAAAGTCAAAGTCCAGACTTTAACCCAATTGAGATGCTGTGGCATGACCTAAGATACTGCTCATGCAAGGTATCCCAGAAATATTGATGAACTGTAACAGTTTTGTTTGGGGGAATGGTCTAAAATTCCTCATCGCCATTGTGCAAGTTTCATCAGCAGCTACAGGAAATATTTGGTGGGGGTTATTGCTGCTAAAGGAGGCTCTACCATTTACTAAATACAAGGGTTCACATACTTTTTCCAGCCTGGACTGTGAATGATTAAACAATGTGTGAATAAAGACATGAAAAGAACAATTGTTTGTGTGTTATTAGTTCAGATAGATTGTGTTTGTCTATTATTGTGACTTAGTTAAAGATAAGACCACATTTTATGAGTAATTAATTCAGAAAACCAGGTAATTGCAAAGGGTTCACAAACTTCTTCTTGCATCTGTATGTCACCATATGCGTGCCTGAGCTGCATTTTCTTGTGCACATACTCAGTAAATCCATAATGGAATCAGTGAATGGCCTCACCAACGTGGGCATTCAACCAGTGTGAAAATATAAAAGGAAATAGATAATAATAAATAAATAAGCATAACTATCAAGAACATGGGAGGAAGAGCCTTTAAATCGAGTCCATAGGTTGTGGGAATAGTTCAGTTGATGGGAGAAATGAAGTTGATAGAAGTCATCCCTTTTGGTTCAAAAGCCTAATGATTGAGGGGTAATAACTGTTCCTGAACCTGGTGATGTGAGTTGTGAGGCTTCTGTACCTTGATGGCAGCAATAAGAAGAAAGCATGATCCAGGTGGTGGGAGTCCCTGTGATCGATGCTGCTTTCCTGCGACAGTGCTCCATGTAGATGTGCTCAGTGGTGGGAATGGTTTTACCCATGATGGAATTGGCTGTATCAACTACTTTTTGTAGGATTTTCCATTCAAGGGCATTGGTGTTTTCATACCAGTCCACGATGCAGCCAGTCAATATACTCTCCCACCACACATCTATAGAAGTTTGTCAGAGTTTTAGATGTCATGCTGAATCTTCGCAAACTCCAGAGGAAGGAAAGTCACTGCTATGCATTCTTCATTTTTGTACTTACATGCTGGGCCCTGGACTGGTCCTTCGAAATGATTACTGAGGAGTTTAAAGTTGCTGACCCTCTGCAACTCTGATCCTCCGATGAGGACTGGCTCATTGTTTCCTCCTGAAGTCAATAATCAGCTCCACATAAAATTATCAAAGTCTACATTATTTCAGGTGTGATTTATATATCATGGTAGTCTGGTTTTACCATGTATAAATCTCATTTGATAGTGATTTTTGGAAGGAAGCAGCAACTAGAAGACACTTGATCCAAGAATATTTGAATTACATTTGCAATGTTAGAACATGCACAACTGAGAGGGAAGAAATTCAAGAGGCTGGTAGAATAGTTTAGGACTATCCATTACTAAATTTGCATTGAATGTATTATTGATTATTGCACAGAATTAAACTAATTTCTGTAAGCCTTACAGAATCTTAGGTGGAATGCTCTCATGCATGTGGTTTTGATGTCTAGCTTCTGTGCTCAAACTCCGTTTTGCTCATCTGTCTCACCTTAAAGAGATTGTGGACAGTAGAGCTTCTCTTATTCCCCTGTCAGAATCTCACATCAGTTCTAGGCTGGTTCTTTCTTTTAGTGCGTGTGAATCAGTGGTTATTCTAAGGAACCAGATGCAGAAATGCTGGAGACTCTGGGTGTGTCTATTTCTTTACCAGTTTGTGTAAGGTTATATAGAATACATTTGTTTGTGCATGCAAGTTCCCATATGATTTATAATTTTGCTTAATATTTATTATAAAATTACAGCATTCCATTCCTTCTTTCTTTGGACAGGCAAAAGAGTCGGGACAGTTGCAGAACAAGTGGTTGATGGTAAATATCCAGAATGTGCAAGACTTTGCCTGTCAGTGCTTGAATCGTGATGTTTGGAGCAATGAGGCAGTGAAAACCATCATTCGAGAACACTTCATCTTTTGGCAGGTACAGGGGAATGAGTGGGTCAAGGTATTACAAGCTTCAGTGAATACGTTCAATATATTCTTTCTCTTGAAATGAAAATAACTCCTCTACCATGGTATCTTGATACTTCACTTCCTTGAAATTTGTTCCAGTTAAAACAATGCATTTTTTTTCTGTTGCTGTAACTGCTATGGTGAATAATGCTGATATTAAACTTGCCTGCCTGCCTGCAGATCTAGAATAGATATGCACATGTATAAAAGTTTACCTTTCATTACTTACACTTTGGAAATTAGGCAATGCAGCATGTGTTCAGTCCCTTTGGATAGTGTCCATGTCATCCACAGTGCCGCCCAGCTTGTCCCAGTTTCCTGCATTTTTTTCTTTTTCTTTCCTATTTCAAAACCATTTGATGCCATTGGTCTTTTCACATGTGCTCCTCATTGCCCAGTTCTGCTCTATGCAGCTCAACTAGGTAAATCTCTATATGCAAAATCAATCATGAATCTTAAATTTTAAAAGTAAATGCTACTATAAAGTTGTATCTTCAGAAGAACTGTTGATTAAGAACAGTTCCAATCCAGATCCCTTCGATGTATATGTTTGGAAATCAACTTTGTTGAACCTGTTAAAGCATAATTGTGTTTCAGAACACACCATTTTGACGTTCAGAATACATCTTTAATGGTAAAATACTTCTGAGATGTAATCCTGTATGTAATTATCCATGTTTTTTAAACAATTGACAAAATTTAAACTGAAATTTACTGTGCAGTTAGTAATCTGCCTGAATCTTCAGTTTAGTAACTGCACAGTAAATTACAGTTTACTGCACAGAATCTTCATAGCTTTTCCATTTTGATGAGCTGTAAACACTTGTGAAATATAGAAAATCTTTAACTGTCTTTTGTCCAAACTAAATTTTGATTTCTAGTCTAACGTACAGAATCTTAAATTAAAATTCAATTTCTGTAAAGTCAGTCTAAATTCATTTGAGTAATCATTGCCTTCATATGTAAGGGAGTTCCTTAGGTGCATGCAAAAATAATAATACAGGGAAAAGGACAGCAATGGAACTGCTAGGCTTCTGCTGATTGCTATCATAAACATGACACTGAATGACCTTCTCCTCTATTACAAGTAAATAATCAAACAAGTGAACATATTGTGTCATTTATGACATCAGTATTCCCCAGACACTTTCAGCCATTCAAATATTCTGTGGTGTATTCACTATAAGAAGCAAATAGCCAATTTTTCACACAAACATTGATTTCATACTGACCAGATTTTCAAATTTAGTGACTGGGAGATAAATAGTTGCCAGAGTACTAGGGATAAGAACTGTGAACTCCAGGACAGTTTAAGGAGATCCATAGAACTCAACGGAAAGAAGCTGGCATCTGTATACAATGCAGAACTTCCTCTGTCATACCAGAATGTCATTCTGTGTTTCTGTGCTTGGACCTCTGGTGTGGAATTTGAATGCAAAGTTTTCTCACTGTGCAGCAAGGATGCTACTAACCTAGCCATGGTTTACATTAGTTAAGTGTTACCTTGTGTAAATTTTGTGAATACTTTCTCAGATTTTTTTTTGATCATTTTCGCTTGCACTTTATTGCTGAGTATGTTACAGTTCAATTAGTTAATTATCATCGTGTCAATGGTCTTAAAATCTTTGAGTCATAGAACACTACAACACAGAAACAGGCCCTTTGGTCCATCTAGTCCATATCAAACCATTAATCTGCCTGGTCCTATTGACCAGCACCCAAACCATAGCTCTCCATATCCTCCTATTTATATACCTATTCAAATTTCTCTTAAATGTTGAAATCAAGCCAGCATCTACCACTTGTGCTGCCAGCTCATTCCAAACTTTCACCGCCCTCTGAGTGAAAAATTTCCCCCTCATGTTCCTCTTAAACATTTCACATTTCACCCTTAACTCATGTCCTCTAGTTCTAGTCTCTTTTTCTTTTTAAATCTTTTTATTAATTTTCAAACAAGCATAACAAGAAAAACATCGAGTACAGAGAGCTTGAGAGTACATAATTGATAGGCTAGAATACAAATACAAACAGTTAATATCCCAAATATAATAACCTCCCAAACTCATAGTATGCTACAAAAAAATGGAAAAATGGAAAAAAAACAAAAAATACCAAAAAAAAACTAACCTAACCGACATGGGCTATTGTATCATATCAAATATACACAGTAGTGTCAATAACTCCGCACCTCTATCCAAATAATTAAAGATGATAAGAAAAAGGTTTGGGAAAGGTCAGTTTAAGTCATATGAAAATGTTGAATAAATGGTCTCCAGGTTTCTTCAAATTTGATCAAAAATGACATTTCTAATTTTTTCTAAACTCAAACAAGAAATAGTTTGGGAAAACCATTGAAATGTAGTTGGGGGATTAATTTCTTTCCAGTTCAATAGGCTAGATTTTCTAGCCATTAATGTGACAAATGCAATCATCCGCCGAGCTGAGGGGGATAAACGACTGTTATCCACCATTAGTAAGCCGAAAATTGCAGTAATAGGATGAGGTTGCAATTTAATATTCAAAACTGTTGAAATAATGCCAAAAATATCTTTCCAGTAATTTTGCAAACAAGGGCAAGACTAAGACTAAGATGAGGCAACTTCAGAGTGACATCTGTCACAGATTGGATTAACACGAGAATAAAATCAAGCAAGTTTGTCCTTGGACATATGAGCCCTATGTACAACCTTGAATTGTATTTGGGCATATTTGGCGCAAATAGAAGAGGAGTTAACTAACTGTAGAATTTTCTCCCACTGCTCTGTAGGTAAAAGACAATAAAGTTCTTTTTTCCATTCCTTCTTAATTTTATCTGACATCCCTGGTTGTATTTTCATGATCATATTATGAATGACGGCTACTAAACCCTTCTGACAGGGATTCAAACCTAGAATTTTTTCCATAATATCAATTGGGCATAAATTTGGAAATGACTAACATATTATTCAAAAAATTTCTAATTTGTAAGAATCTTAAAAAAAAATGGGTTCTAGATAAACTATATTTATTGGACATAAATAATAAATAAATATTGGACATAATGTTCAAAGGACATAAAGCAATTATCTAAAAATAAATCACGAAAACATGTTATACCTCTCGTTTTCCATAGCACAAAGGCTTGGTCCATAAAAGAGGGCTGAAAAAGAAAGTTAGATATAATAGGGCTTGATAAGGTGAACTTATTCAAACAAAAATATTTACGAAATTGAAACCATATTCGTAATCTATATTTAACTATAGAGTTAGTTATTTGTTTATTCAGTTTAGATAAAACAAAGGGAAGCGAAGATCCTAAAATAGAGAACAATGAAAAGCCTTGTACAGATTTACACTCCAAATTTACCCATTGTGGGCTTTGTAATGACGCCGATTCCTGTGTCCAAAATATTAAATATTGGGTGTTAACTGCCCAGTAGTAAAATCTTATGTTTGGCAGAGCTAAACCACCTTCCTTCTTAGGCTTCTGTAAGTACTTTTTACTTGATCTAGAATTTTTATTCTGCCACACATACGAGGATATTTTGGAATCAATAATATCAAAAAAGATTTAGGAATAAAAATTGGTAGTGCTTGAAATAAATATAAAAATTTAGGTAAGATTATCATCTTAATAGCGTTGATTCGACCAACCAATGACAAAGACAATGGGGACCATCTAGTAACAAGTTGCTTGATTTGGTCGATTAAAGGTAAGAAGTTAACTTTAAATAAATCCTTATGTTTCTTGGTGATTTTAATACCCAAATAAGTAAAGTTATCTGTAACTACTTTAAATGGTAGATGTTTATAGATTGGAGCTTGCATATTTAATGGGAATAATTCACTCTTATTAAAATTCAGTTTATAGCCAGAAAAGCTACTAAACTGAGCAAGCAAAGATAAAATAACAGGAATAGATCTCTCAGGATCAGAGATGTATAGTAACAAATCATCAGCATAAAGTGATAGCTTATTCAGATTCAGTTTATTGTCATTTAGAAACCACAAATGCAATGCAGTTAAAAAATGAGACAACATTTCCCCAGAATGATATCACAAAAGCATATGACAAAACAGACTACACCAGAAAATCCACGTAACGTTTGGCAATTCCCAATCCAGGGTCTGGAGAGACTGCTGCGTATTAATATCGCACTACCGTCTACAGAGTTCCCCGGAAAGGAGCTCCAAATCCACCAGACAAAAACAAGACCAATAACTAAAGCTACAAGACCTGCACAAAACCACGTAATTACAACATATAGTTACAACAGTGCAAACAATAGCATAATTGATTAAAAAAAACAGACTATGGGCACAGTAAAAATAGTCCAAGATGTTAAAGGACTGTAAGTTCAAAAGAAATCACCACAGTTTCCACAAGTCCCCAGGGTCCCGACAGACTCGCCATCCCACGCTGGCGGCAGAAGGGAGTACCCCCGCTATGGACTTAAAGGCGCCGCCCGACTCAGCCTCGCAGACGCATCACACAATGGAAGCTCTGTCGAAACCAGCCTCGCAGACGCAGCTCACACCGAAAGCGACCTGAGTCCGTCGAAAGGACTCCGAGCCGGCGACCATCCCCTCCGGCACAGCTTCTCCGAGCTCCATCCTCTGCCGAGCGTATTAAGACGGCCCCGCCAACGGCCATCGGCAACGTGACCCTGAGGACTGGGGGCCTGATCTTCCCAGCAGAGTCCCGGACCTCGCAGCAACAGCAGCAACGAAGAAGGTCTTCCTGGAATTTCCCGATGATTCTCCGTGCTTCCACGCCCATTTTCAATCGATTATGATTGCGTACGGCACCCCACTTCACAAATAACAGATAATCAGTTCCGGAGTGGCCGCTGCAAGCTGCGTTGCGCCGCCATCTTGATTCAAATTATATGTTATATGTTCCTTCCCCACGGGTGATACCAAAAATGTTAGGTGAGTCACGAGTAGCAATGGCTAAGGGTTCCAAAGCAATATCAAATAGTAGAGGACTTAAAGGACAGCCTTGCTCGTGCCACGAAACAGCTGAAAAAAGGGAGATCTTTGATTATTGGTAAGAACCGAAGCCAAAGGCTTATAATATATTAATTTAATCCATGATATAAATGTCGAACTAAAATTAAAATTCTGCAGCGTATTAAATAAATATGGCCATTCAACTCTGTCAAACGCTTTTTCAGCATCTAAGGAAATGACACGTTCTGGGATTCTAGAAGAAGGAGTGTAAGCTATATTAATTAATTTTCTAATGTTAAATGATGAATAACGATTTTTAATAAATCCGGTCTGGTCCTCAGAAATAATTTGAGGTAATATATTTTCCAATCTAGTGGCTAAACTTTTGGTAAAAATCTTGGAATCCATATTCAGCAAAGATATAGGCCGATAGGATGCACATTCAATAGGGTCTTTATCTTTTTTGAGAATTAAAGAAAAAATGGAGGCATCATAAAAAGATTGTGGTAGTTTTCCTACAGTTAATGCGTCCTTAAAAATTTTACATAACTAAGGAGAGAGTATAGAGGAAAAAGATTTAAAGAATTCTGCAGTATAACCGTCCGGACCAGGAGCTTTACCTGAATTCATTGAAAAAATAGCCTCTTTTATTTCGATTTCCATAATAGGTGCATCTAATGATACACAATCCTCAGCTGTTAATTTTGGGATATTCAGTTTCTCTAAAAATTCATCCATTATGGAAGAATCATCAGAAAATTCTGATTGATATAGAGAATTATAAAAATCTTGAAAGGCTTTATTTATCTCTTTATGATCAGTCGTCAAAGTGCCATTTCATTTATGAATCTTAATGATCTGCCGTTTAACCGAAGTTTTCAATTGATTAGCCAATAATTTACCAGCTTTGTCCCCATGTATATAAAACTGAGTTCTAGATTTAATTAACTGATTTTCAATCAAAGAGGATAATAACAAACTGTGCTCCATTTGAAGTTCAACTCTTTTTATAAAGTTCTTTACTAGGGGTTACAGAGTAAGTCTTACCAATTTCTTTAATTTTATTAACCAATATGAGTACTTCAGTGTTAATTCGTTTTCTGACTCCAGCAGAGTATGAAATAATCTGTCCATGGATAAATGCTTTAAAAGTGTCCCATAATATTCCACTAGAAGTCTCTTCTGTAAAGTTTGTTGAAAAAAACAAATCAATTTGTTTAATAAAGTTGAGAAAGTCTGAATCCTGAAGTAGAGTTGAACCGCCATGATTTAACACTTGAGGATGAATCCGTTTTCTTAATAGATAGCGTCAAAGGTGTATGATCAGAGATAGTAATAGAGTCATAGGTAACTATGTCACTGTCACGGATTCAGCAACAATAAATATATAAGTGAGGCAGGGTTTTTTTTTATAACAAATAAAACATTTATTAAACACTGAAAAACAAACCCCCAAAAAGTAAGCAAATGACTAACGCAACCGGAAATCAGCTGCTGTGCGGCAGCTTAAACAGTTCTTAAAAGAATAAAGTGAAAACAGTTCTTAAAGCGATGTTGCAAAAACAGTTCTTCAAAGTAGTACTGCAAAAGTTCAAAATGCTTACAGTCCATTAAAGGAGAGACTTTTTAGACGATTTAAATTCTCTTTTACGTCGTGTTGCTGCGGTTCCCAGTCGATCTGTACTTTTCCCGGAGAATTTACGAAGATGAAAGTGAAACGGCTTAAAGGCACTGACCTTTCCTTGACAAAACTGTACCCAAACCCTTTCTGCTATATTTCGCAGGGGTTACCAGAGGGATAGCCAACAAATTCCTTCCGAATGAGGACCAAACAAGGTCGAACCTGTTTCACTGTCGAAATTAACTTTCCTCGATCTTTTAGCTCCAGAACTCCGATCTTCACTCTCCACTGATTTTTAACTGGCAGTATTATAAAAAAACTGCTGGCAATGACCTTTTGAACTTTAGGCATTAAATAAAACTCCACCTTTCAACCAAACTGCGTCATAATATTGGACCACGCAGTGGCATGGAGTCAAAATGGCAAATCCAGCCACGAACTGCCCCTCCTCACAGGGAGGGATCCTCCTTTTATACCCTGTAAAAAAAAACCTGTCACATGATCTGTACTGGCGGGAAAATGACGTCACTCCACCATCACAAGACCACTACCTTAAGTCCAGTATAGCTTCAACGCCACTGTCACGTGACAAGTACAAGATACCCACGGGTACGTAACACAATCAATAACGTCTGTAAGTAAACGAGAATCAAAAAGAAATAGTCAATTCTTGAGTAATTATGATAAACATGAGAAAAAATATGAAAATTCTTTATCCATGGGGTGCAGAAATCGCCAAATTTCAGAGATTCCAGAATCAACCATAAAGGAGCTAATGAGAGAGGCCGATTTATTCGGAAGAACCTGAATGGACTTAGATCTGTCCATCGAGGGAATTAGACTGCAGTTAAAATCCCCACCCATTATCAACATATACTCATTGAAATTAGGAAAGAATGTAAATAAACACCTAAAAATTCGGGACATCAATATTTGGAGCATAAACATGATCTAAAACAGCTTTTTGGTTAAAAAGTAAACCAGTAAGGAGCAAAAATCTACCTTGTGGGTCTGAAGTTGTTTCATAATGTATCAAAGAGGTTGAGGAATTTATAAAAATGGAAACGCCTCTTACTTTAGCTTGAGAATTCGAATGATACTGTTGTCCCTTCCAAAAGCTAAAAAAAGTTGACTATCCTCCTTCCTCACATTAGTCTCTTGTGCAAAGATAATATTAGCATTCATTCTGTGGAATACTTTAATTTTTTTTTCGTTTAATTGGATGATTTAAACCATTTGTATTCCAAGAAACAAAGTTAATAATCTTATCCATGTTGCTAATATTTATCGTAGTAAACGCACCAGGTTAAACAGAAAGTAAACTCATGAATCCGGAAGAGGAGAGCAGGTTCAAAGAGGAACCGGAAGTTGCGACACTTCAGCCATTTTGGTAGTTTCATGTCAGCCCATGAAGGGAAAACTAGGCCAAAAGCAAAAGAGAAACCCCCTTACCCCCACCCACGAAAACCCAAGAAAAAGCCAGAGAGAGGCAAGCAGGCAAACTAACACTTAATTTTACCCCCATCTCTCAAGACTGTAACTCAGGGAAAAAAAAAGAAAAAAAAGACACAAATCATCCATATCCAAAAAAATGTAAAGGGTTAGTATAACAGAAATAAGACTATAAAATTGATATTATTAAAAAAAAGACAAGATTAAGAAAAAAAGAAGAAAAATAACCAAACTGTTAAAACCTAACAGGATAGCGTTATACTAATATTTCGAAAGACCAGCAGACTAGTTCAGACACACCGGAACGGATGTGAAGTGTCCAAGAACTGAGGTCTTATGGGAAGAAGAAACGACATCTTGGAAAGAGAAATTTTTTTTAAAAAGACTAAATACTTCAGCATAAAAGATATAAGGCAAAAATGTATTCAAACTTAAAAACATTTAATTAGTAGCTTTCAAAATCAACAGAATAATAATAAAAAAAGTTTTGAAATAAACCAAAAACAGATCTTTACTTAAACGTGTAAAAAATAATTACACTATCAGTGATCCCATAAGGATCTTCAAATTATGAAAGGTCCGAACCTATAGGCTAATTATTAACTTAAAGGAAAAAGCCAAAACAATAAAAAGCCATTAAAAATGGATAATAAAAATACAATACGTTAATCAATTCGTAGTAGAAAGATGCTGTTCCTTGAGAAATCTTTGGGCATCAGCTGGAGATTTAAACCGCCAACGAGAATCATCGGGAAGAACGACTCTTAGTTGCGCTGGAAATAACAGCACTTGTTTGTAGCCTTTCTGATAGAATTCCATTATAACCAGTTTAAAAGCCATTCTTTCCCTCAGAACTGCAGGGCTATAATCTTCCAGAATACGAAACTTGAAATCTTGAAAGTTGATCACACCCTTGTGTCAGGCAGCTTGAATCAGGTGATCTTCAATATGAGCATAGTGAAGCCGGGGAATTACTGGCCGTGGTCTCTCACCTGGAGCTGGTTTTAAGCGAGAAATGCGGTGTGTGCGGTCGATCACTGGAGGGGTATCCAGAACATCTGAGCTGAAGACATCCATTAAGAATTTAGAGAAAAATTCAGCCGGATCTCCCTTCTCAACATTTTCCAGGAGCCTGATTATCAGCAGGTTCTGTCTTCGAGATTGATTTTCAAGATCAGTAAGTTTGGATTTGTAACATTCCAGTACTTGAGAAGTCGAAGACAGCTTTTGTTCCTAAGTTTCAATTTTACGATCTCTCTGGCGGGTGGTTTCTTCAAGAGCTGAAATTCTTGCTGCTTGTTGTTAAATTTCTGATTTAAGTGATGAAGACTTGCGTCGACTGGCTTTAAAGTTTCATCAAGCTGAGAAAACTTTGGACCGAGCTTATCCTCCAGTCTCTCATCCATAAATTTCCCAATTACATCCAGAGTTAACGGTTCTTTAGTTGGTCTCGCCTCTTTAGTTTCTCGTGATCTCCTAGCCATTTTGACGAGTCAAAAAAAAATTCAAAAAGTCGAAAAGTATATCTTAAATATCAACCCCTTTAGTGTAGGTATAAATAAGTCAGTTACGGGGTGATTGCAGGTAAAAAGTAAAAGGATTGGAGCGAAGCCTAATATAGCCTTACCCCATGAGCACCATCTTGAGAGTCAGTTCTAGTCTCACCCAACCTTAGTGATAAATGCCCTCTTGCATTTACCCTATCTATGCCCCTCATGATTTTGTATAC
This sequence comes from Hemitrygon akajei, assembly GCF_048418815.1. NCBI lineage: Eukaryota > Metazoa > Chordata > Chondrichthyes > Myliobatiformes > Dasyatidae > Hemitrygon > Hemitrygon akajei. The sequence continues at coordinate 114,241,493 of NC_133126.1, forward strand.
TTCTATCAAATCCCTCCTCAGTCTTCTAAATCCTAGGGAATAAAGTCCTACCCTATTCAACCTTTCCCCATAACTCAGGTCCTCAAGTCCCAGCAACATTCTTGTAAATTTTCTCTGCACTCTTTCAATTTTATTTATATCTTTCCTTTAGGTAGGTAACCAAATCTGCATACAATACTTCAAATTAGGTCTTGTACAATTTCAACATAATATCCCAACTCCTATACTCAACAAATTGATTTATGAACACCAATGCGCTCAAAGCTTTCTTTACACCCTATCCACCTGAGATGCCACTTTCAAGTAATTAAGGACCTGTATTCCCAGATCCCTTTGTTCTACCACACTCCTCACTGTGGAAGACCTACCCTGGTCGGTCCTTCCAAAGTGCAACACCTGTCTGGATGCAAAGTGTTCCCCTACGCAAACTTCTGTCACCGGCCCTGTCTCACTCCCTACTGGGAGAGCTAGTATCGCACTCTCTATTTGGGACTTCTGTCACCGTCCTGTCTCACTCCCTACTGGGAGAGCTAGTATCGCACTCTCTATTTGGGACTTCTGTCACCGTCCTGTCTCACTCCCTACTGGGAGAGCTAGTATCGCACTCTCTGTTTGGGACTTCTGTCACCGGCCCTGTCTCACTCCCTACTGGGAGAGCTAGTATCGCACTCTCTATTTGGGACTTCTGTCACCGTCCTGTCTCACTCCCTACTGGGAGAGCTAGTATCGCACTCTCTATTTGGGACTTCTGTCACCGGCCCTGTCTCACTCCCTACTGGGAGAGCTAGTATCGCACTCTCTATTTGGGACTTCTGTCACCGGCCCTGTCTCACTCCCTACTGGGAGAGCTAGTATCGCACTCTCTATTTGGGACTTCTGTCACCGTCCTGTCTCACTCCCTACTGGGAGAGCTAGTATCGCACTCTCTGTTTGGGACTTCTGTCACCGTCCTGTCTCACTCCCTACTGGGAGAGCTAGTATCGCACTCTCTGTTTGGGACTTCTGTCACCGGCCCTGTCTCACTCCCTACTGGGAGAGCTAGTATCGCACTCTCTATCTGGGACTTCTGTCACCGGCCCTGTCTCACTCCCTACTGGGAGAGCTAGTATCGCACTCTCTATTTGGGACTTCTGTCACCGTCCTGTCTCACTCCCTACTGGGAGAGCTAGTATCGCACTCTCTGTTTGGGACTTCTGTCACCGGCCCTGTCTCACTCCCTACTGGGAGAGCTAGTATCGCACTCTCTGTTTGGGACTTCTGTCACCGGCCCTGTCTCACTCCCTACTGGGAGAGCTAGTATCGCACTCTCTATTTGGGACTTCTGTCACCGGCCCTGTCTCACTCCCTACTGGGAGAGCTAGTATTGCACTCTCTATTTGGGACTTCTGTCACCGGCCCTGTCTCACTCCCTACTGGGAGAGCTAGTATCGCACTCTCTGTTTGGGACTTCTGTCACCGGCCCTGTCTCACTCCCTACTGGGAGAGCTAGTATCGCACTCTCTGTTTGGGACTTCTGTCACCGGCCCTGTCTCACTCCCTACTGGGAGAGCTAGTATCGCACTCTCTGTTTGGGACTTCTGTCACCGGCCCTGTCTCACTCCCTACTGGGAGAGCTAGTATCGCACTCTCTGTTTGGGACTTCTGTCACCGGCCCTGTCTCATTCCCTACTGGGAGAGCTAGTATCGCACTCTCTGTTTGGGACTTCTGTCACCGGCCCTGTCTCACTCCCTACTGGGAGAGCTAGTATCGCACTCTCTGTTTGGGACTTCTGTCACCGGCCCTGTCTCACTCCCTACTGGGAGAGCTAGTATCGCACTCTCTATTTGGGACTTCTGTCACCGGCCCTGTCTCATTCCCTACTGGGAGAGCTAGTATCGCACTCTCTATTTGGGACTTCTGTCACCGTCCTGTCTCAGTCCCTACTGGGAGAGCTAGTATCGCACTCTCTATTTGGGACTTCTGTCACCCGCCCTGTCTCACTCCCTACTGGGAGAGCTAGTATCGCACTCTCTATTTGGGACTTCCACGTACTGATTAAGGAAACTTTCCTCAACACATTAGACAAATTCTTTCTTATCCAGCCCTTATACTGTATGGGAGTTCCAACCAGTATGTGGAGTGTTAAAATCACTGATCACAACTTTGTTTCTTGCAATGGTCTGCAATCTGTCTACAAATTTGCTCCTTTAATTCCTGTAGACTGTTGCGTGGTCCGTAATATCCCATTAACATGGTCATATGTTTCTTATTCCTCATTTCTACCCTGAAAGCCTCACTAGATGAGCTTGCCACTCTATTCTGACATTTTCCCTGGCTGGTAATACCATTCGTCCTGCTCTATCACATCTAAAACAAAAGAAACCCAGTGCATTGAGCAGCCAGTGTTGTCCCTTCTGAAACCAAGTCTCACTAATGGCTGAAATGTTATATTTCCACATGGTGATCCATGCCCTAAGCTCATCTGCCTTTCCTACAATCCTCCTTGCATTGAAATACTGTATGTGCAGCTTGGAACATTAGTCCCACTATGCTCTTCCTTTTGATTCCTGTCTTTGTATGCAGTCTCAACAGCATCTTTCTCACAACCACTCCTCTATCTGTTCTGGCCCTCTGGTTCCCATCCCCCTGAAACTCTAGTTTTAAACCCCCTCCCTGCAGCACTGGCAAACCTTCCTGCTAGGTTATTAGTCCCTTTCCAGTTCAGGTGCAAACCGTCCCTTCTGTACAGATTCCACTTCCCCTGGAAGACAGCCCAATTATCTAAAAATCTGAAGCCCTTCTTCTTGCACCTTCTCCTTATCCACATTTTAAGCTGTATGATCTTCCTATTTCTGGCCTGACTAGCGCATGGCATGGGTAGAAATCCAGAGACCAGAATCCTGGGGGTTCTGCCCTTTAACTTAGCACCTAACTCTCTGAACTCATCTCTTCACCCTATATACTGTATATGCATTATATAACCTCTTCACCCCTCCTACCTGTATTATTAGTACAGATGTGGATGTGGACCATGACCTCTGGCTGCTTACCTTCCCACATAGGATTGCTGTGGAATCGATCAGAGATGTCCCTGACCCTGGCACCCAGAAGGCGAAATACCAACTGGGTATCTCATTCTCATCCACAGAACCTCCTTTCTGTTTCCCTAACCAATGAATTACAGCTCGTCTCTTCTCCTCCCCTTCCTTTCTGAGCTGTAGAGACCTGACCGCTGTACCTTTCCTCTGCTAGGTCATCTTCCCCCAACTGTATCCAAAACAGTAAACCTGTTGCTGAGTGGAACGACCACAGGGGAACTCTACACTTCCTGCCTATCCCCTTTCCCCCTCCTTACAGTCACCTAGTTACCTGTGACCTGCACCTTGGTGTAACTGTCCTGTCTACCAATTCTGCATCCTGCCGAATGATCTCTGTTTTATCCAGTTCCAGCTCTATCTTAACTCAGTCTGTTAGAAGCTGCTGCTGGGTGCACTTCTTGCAGGAGTAGTCATCAGGGCCACTGAAAGTCTCCCTGCCTTCCCACGTCCCACAAGAGGAGCATTCTGCTATCCTGCCTGGCATCCCCACTGTACTATACGTGCAAAAAGAGAACAAAGAATCAGTTACCAAAACAATCTACCTCTTTTTGCTGAAGCCTTAGTGAGCCGGAGCCTCAACTGCCCGTTTACACAATGGCCACACCGCTTAAACCTAGCTTCTTTGTATTGGGCCTTGCCAAGTACCTTATTATGCACTACCCAAAGTCTCCTTGGAAGGGTGGTATGCAAAAATGTGCTAACTGCCTCTCACTTCTATTGAATTTTCTTTCCCTCTACACAATGCAATGTCTCCTTGGAAACTGGCGCATAATGGAAACTGGAGACCGCTTCCTTCATTTAAACTCTGTCCCTTCATGCAATCCAATGTCTCCTCAGAATCTATGGCGGCAAAATGTTACAGTGATTGTCCAGAACTTAAATGTTTGCTGAGCTCCAAATTTCAAAGCTTTGCATTTGTGATGACTTAATACTTACCATTTATTTTCATTTATTGAAATTAAATATAAGGTTTGTGGTATTAATAAGAATGGAACCGAGGACAAGGTTGTGAGAAATATCTCAAAGCTTTACATTGTTTTGAAAGAATAGATTTCAAAAACACCATGAAGGTTTATACTTCCACCTGAAGCAATCTATGAATATTGCCGTTCTAGTCCAGCAACATAAGACCATCATTCAGGTGGACATGAGTGCAAGTGGAACATTTCATTAACAGTTTTCATATTTAAATACCTAGTTATTCTTAAGATGGTGAAAGTGTATAAGATGATGAGAGGCATTGATTGTGCAGATAGCCAGTGGCTTTTCCCAGAGTTGAAATGGCTAACACGAGGGGGCATAATTTTAAGGTGCTTGGAAGTAGGTACAAGGGGGATGTCAGGGCTAAGTTTTTCACAGAGAGTGGTGAGTGCATGGAATGCACTGCCAGCGAAGGCGGTAGAGGCGGATACAATAGGGTCTTTTAAGAGACTCTTCGATAGGTACGTGGAGCTTAGAAAAATAAAGGTCTATGCTGTAGGGATATTCTAGGCAGTTTCTTGAGTAGATTATGTGGTCGGCACAACATTATGGGCCAAAAGACCTGTAATGTGCTGTAGATTTCTATGTTAAGATTGTTCTTTACACACTGCACCTCTTTGAGAGGTGTCATTGACATGCTGCTGTGAGCACATCACAAAAACAAAATGGAGGCCAGCAGGTGCTCGAATTTACTATGCTTGTTTAACACAACAAATCAGGCTGCTTATTTTTAGTTTGACAACATATTCATTTACTATTTATTTGCAGTAATAATAATTTTACATATATTTCAAATATGTAATCTACAAGTAGCCCATGTTTTTCTCTTCTTCCCAGGTATACCATGACAGTGAAGAAGGACAGAGATATGTCCAATTCTATCAACTTTCAGATTTCCCTTATGTGTCCATACTAGACCCCCGCACTGGTAAGCATCTTTTAAGATGTAATATTCTAAAACACTTTTGAAAACAGAAATTTGTGTTTTATTTGTTAACCAAGGCATTTTACAGTCATATTTGCTTTGTGAGTAGAAGCACTTTGCTATTTATGATGAGAATGATGGTTTTATACTTTTTGCAACATTTCACCTGTGTCTGTGTTGCTCTGCACAGTGTCTTCACAAGAGCTCTTCAAAAGCTGATGTTATAGCTTATTTTAACTTAACAATTCTTTGATTCAGCCACAGCTGTCATTCCAATCTGAAACCCTTAATGATATTTGGTACTTTGTACTAAAATGCGTCCTTTATGCAGGATAGAAATAAATAGGCAATTTAGTAGAATTGTTTAAAAAAAACAAGAGAAAATCTGCAGATGCTGGAAATCCAAACAGCACACACAAAATGCTGGAAGAACTCAGCAGGCCAGGCCGGGGAAAAAAGTACTATTGACGTTTTGGGCTGAGACCCTACGGCAGGACTGGAGGAAAAAAAGGATGAGGAGTAGGTTTAAAAGCTGGGGGGAAGGGAAAGGTGAAACCGCGAGAGGGAGGGATGAAGTAAAGAGCCAGAAAGTTGATTGGTAAAATAAATACAGGGCTGGAGAAAGGAGAATCTAATAGGAGAGAACAGAAGGCCATGAAAGAAAGAAAAGGGGGAAGAAATACCAGAGGGAGGCAATAGACAGCCAAGGAGATACGGTGAGAGAATAATGAAAGGGGGGATGGGGTCACATTATTGGAAGTTTGAGAAATTGATGTTCATGCCATCAGGTTGGAGGCTACTGAGACAGATTATACAGTGTTGTTCCTCTGACCTGACTGACCTCATTGTGACAGTAGAGGAGACCATGGATTGACATAATCGGAATGGGAAGTGGAATTAAAACTGGGAGATCTCACTTTTTCTGGTGGATGGAGCGTAGGTGCTCAGTGAAGAGGTATCCCATTCCATGTCAGGTCTCCCCAACATATGGGAGGCCACACCGAGAGCACCAGCCGTGGTATGTGACCCCAACAAACTCGCATGTGAAGTGTTGCCTCACCTGGAAGGACTGTTTGGGGCCCTGAATGGTAGTGAGGACGAATTGTAGGGACAGGTGTAGCACTTGTTCCGCTTGCAAGGGTAAGTGCTAGGAGGGAGATCAATGGGGAAGCACGGATGGACAAGGGAGTCGTGTAGGGAGCAATCCTTGTGGAAAGCAGAAAGTAGGGAGGAGAAAAAGATGTGTTTGGTGGTGGGATCCCGTTGAAAATGGCGGAAGTTCTGGAGAATTGTGTGCTGGACATGGAGGCTGGGGGGGTGGTAGGTGAGGACAAGAGGAACCCTATCCCTGGTAGGGTGGCGGAAGGAAGGGGTAAGAGCAGACGTGCATGAAATGGAAGAGATACGGTTGAGGGCAGTGTTGATGGTGGAAGAAGGGAAGCCCCTTTGAAAAAGGAGGACATATCGTTATGGAAGGAAAAGCCTCATTCTGAGTGCAGACGTGGCAGAGACAGAGGAATTGAGAGAAGGGGATGGCATTTTTACACCTAACTGGATGGGAAGATGTATAGTCCAGGAAGCTATAAGAGTCTGTGGGTTTATAATAGACATCAGTAGATAAGCTGTCTCCAGACAGTGAGATCGAGAAAGGGGAGGGTGGTGTCGTAATTGGACCAGGTAAATGGTCTAGCGTGTTCCTGCTCCACTGAACTCATATCTGCGTACCTCGGGCTCTGTTTTATCCCCCCTAGTTCAGTCTCTTCCTACTTACATCCATGGCACTTCACATGCTCTGGATTTTTTCAATGATTTCAAGTTCCTTGGCCCCCATCATCTTATTTTCACTATGGATGTCCAGTCCCTATACACGTCCCTCCCTCACCAGGAAGGCCTCAAAGCTCTCCATTTTCTTCTGCACACCAGACCCAACCACTCCCCTCCACCCCCACTCTCCTCCATCCAGTGGAGCTTGTCCTCACTCTTAAAGCTTTTCTTTCCAGAATGAGGATGGCCTCCTTTTTCAAAGAAAGCGGCTTTTCTTCTTCCACCATCAACACTGCCCTCAACCGCATCAACCGATTGTCTGTGCATGACAATTTCCTTCTGCTCTGGTGAGTGCGCACCCAATCTTTCCTGACTCCTCCAACTCCACTTCTTTTGGAGGATACAACACTGGCAAATGCCAGGACATCAGGGACTCTTTTAAGCCCACAGGTTGTCTGCCACCTGCTGCAGAACACTCAGCCACCCCTGAAGGGTGTGAAGTCAATAAATTAATTTGTTGCTTCAACAGCACGTACATGCGCTCGAACAGCCCTGCTGCTTGTGGGTAGTATGGGCTGTGGAACACCCGCAAAATGCTGGACTCTGCAGCCAACTCCTGGACTTTGGGTACTGCAAAATTGGAGCCATTGTCAAATTGGATCTCCCAGGGAACCCCATACATGGATGACGAGTGTTGCAGACCTTTTATTGTGCTTTCCTGGTCAGCATGGCACCAACACCAGGGCAGTGTGCAGTTGTCTTCTTTCTTTATCAATCTTTTTAGTAATTAAAAAAGTACATACAGGTTTCCCCCGCAATCCGAAGATAGAGCGTTCCGATGAAACCGTTTGTAATCCGAAATATCGTAAAGCGAAGAAGCAATTACCATTAATTTATATGGGAAAAATTTTTGAGCGTTCCCAGACCCAAAAAAAACCTACCAAATCAAAGTAAATAACACATAAAACCTAAAATAACACTAACATATAGTAAAAGCAGGAATGATATGATAAATTTACAACCTATATAAAGTAGAAATATTGTAGGTACGGTGTAGTTTCACTTATCAAACTCGGGAAGGCAGCAAGCCAAAATCGATTTGGAGAAAAAAAATTGTCACGTACACACGTGCGCAAACAACTGCCCGCACAAGGCTTCACGGTCATGGTAGTCTTTCTCAGGGTAAACACATGTATAAAGCGGGCGTCTTTTTTTCGTAAAATTGAAAATCCTCTTTGGTTAGTGAAAACAGGTACTGATGTAAGTCTTTTGTAACAGCGAGTTGTCGTAAAGCGAACGTTCGAAAAGCGGGGGCCACCTGTATATACAAACGAGGAGAATTATCTCAAATATCATATCGATAACAATTCATATAAAAGGTAAAATAAACATTATCAAGATCATACATAGTATTAATCTAATAGTATATAATAAAAATAAGATAATTAATTCTCCTCTCATTATTCCATAAAAAGAAAAAAGTTAAAGAAACTTCTATAATTTTCATATACATAAAAAAAAACTCTATTCTCTATAAACAAAAAAAAAAGAGGGGAAAAAAGGGACTGGGCAGCCCATATTGAGAGTAAAAGCAAGAAAAAAGGGAAACTTTCTGATTAAATCCAAAGTATCAAGAAAGTAACTGGAAGAGCAATAAATCAAACCATATGAAAATATTGAACAAAAGGTCGCCAGATTTCTTCAAATTTAAAGGATGTATCAAATGTCCGGCTTCTTATTTTCTCTAAACTTAGACAGGACATAATGGAGATAAGCCAATGAATAACAGTAGGTGGATTAGAGTCCTTCTATTTAAGCAAAATGGCTCTCCTAGCCAGTAAAGTTGTAAAAGCTATTATCCATTGAGCAGAAACAGGAATATATCCTGCTTCCAGTGGAGTGATCCCAAAAATTGCTGTAAGTAAATTCAGTTGTAGGTCCAAATTCAAGACTTTTGATAAAGTTTTAAAAACTTTTTTCCAAAAAATTATCTATCTTGATACAAGACCAAAACATGAGAGTTAAAGTAGCCACCTCAATATTACATCTGTCTCAAATAGGATTAATATTGGGAAAGATACAGGCTAATTTATCCTTTGACATATGTGCCTCATGCACTACCTTGAACTGTATCAAGGAATGGCAGGCACAAATAGATGAAGTATTTACCAAATGAAAAATTTTATCCCATTGATTATCTGAAAGTGACTCTCAAAATTCCAGTTCCCACGCAGCTTTAATTTTATCGTTAGATACCTTTTGCAAATTCAATAACTATTTATAAATTATAGCTATATAATTTTGACCACATACCAATTCTTGGTCTGCAGTGGCAGAGGCCCCACATAATCTACTTGCCATACCTGTCCAGCTCCCATGCCCTTTCAGATGCATCTTGAGGGTCCCACTGTCCAGCATCTGGGCTTAATCTGCAGGCAGGTAGGGCCTCATCAAACGTCAATGCCACCTCAAGCATCTGCCCATTTCCTTGCTCACCTCTTCCAAATGCCTGCTCTACTGGTGTGCCCATACTGCTAGGCACCCGCTGTTGTTCTGTTTGGAAAATACTGCGGCTGGCAATATCTGTGCTGTTCGATTGGCAGCGGCATTATATATTTCCTCTTCAGTGCCCCGAGAGGTGTGGACGTCGACACGTTAAACTGTGATTTGGTGTTGATATGCGTTCTCCTAGGTGCGTTCCCAATAAGAGTGCCCCCAGAAGGGTTGCCTCTGCACCTTCCACCATGCCAAAGAGGCATTCACACCGCCATGCCATTAGCCACTGCCCGCAAGTTGGTGCAGATCTTCACGGGTCCTGTTGCCTTCTAGAAAGCTCAGCTCAGCCAATTGACTGGATATTCCCCCCAGTTCGCCTTCTTGGGTAGTGACCATCCTGATGTATCGTGGAAAACAGCAGCCTTTCACTGCTGTTTACCGCTCCTCCAACGGTTGGAGCCGTCAGTATTAGGCCTGCATAGGTGGGCACCTCCTACTCTCTATCCAGCTAACAGGAATCGCCTGTCACTTGTATCCAACTCATCACCTGCAGCCCATGTAAACCCAGCTTTCATTCACAGCCCCTGTTTACTCATCGAACCAGCCAGCCTCAACCAGTTCCTTCAAGCCTTCAGTTACCTTGTTGCCTTGACATGTTAAGTATCTGTTCTCTCTTGCTTTGTGGCTATTAGTGGCTTGTTACTTTGCAGTTTATTAGTTAAAATATCATCTATTTCTAAATTATCTCCACTACTATACTTTTGGATCAAACTCCTGACAAGAAAGACTGGGCCACATTCACTGCATTTTGTAGGATGTGCCATTCAGAGACTTTGGTGTTTCCATACCAGGCTGTGATGCATCCAGTCAATATACTCTTCACCACACATCTGTAGAATTTTGTCAAAGTTTGAGTTGCCATTTTGAATCTTTGCAAGTTCCTAAGGAAATAGAGGTGCTGCCACCCTTTTTTTTTGTAATTGTACTTATGTGTAATGCCCAGAACAATGATAACACTGAGAAATTTAAGGTTGCTGATCCTCTCCACCTCTGATATCTCGATGAGGACTGGCTCATGGATCTCTGATTTCCTCCTCCTGAAGTCAGTAATTAGCTGCTTGGTCTTGCTGGCATTGAGCAAGAGGTTGTTGTTGTGGCACCACCGAGCCAGATTTCCAGTCTCTCTCCTTTATGCTGATTCATCACCAACTTTGATTAGGCCCACGACAGTGGAGCTGTTAGCAAATTTAAATACTGCATTGGAGCTACACTTAGCCACACAGTCATAATTGTAAAATGAGTAGAGCAAGGGGACTAAGTACATAGCCTTGTGGTGCATCTGCTGATGGAGATTGTGGAGATGATGTTGTTGCCAATCTGAACTGACTGGGGTCTGCAGGTGAGGAAATTAAGGATCCAATTGCACAAGGAGATATTGAGGCCAAAGCCTTGAAGTTTATTGATTAGTTTTGAGGGGATGATATTATTGAATGCTGAGCTGTAGTTGATAAAGAGCATCCTGATCTATGCATTTTTGCTGTCCACATGTTCCAGGGGTGAGTGAAATGGCATCTGCTGTGGACCTATTGAGCTGGGAGGGAAATTGGAGCAGATTCAAGTCACTTCTCAGGCAGGAATTGATATGTTACATCCTCTGAAAACACTTCATCACAGTGGATGTAAATGCTACTGCACAATAGTTATTGAGGCAGGTTACCAGGTTCTTCTTCAGCACCGGTATGATTGAAGCAGGTGGGTACCGCAGTCTGGCAAAGCGAGAGGTTAAAGAGATCAGTGAACACTTCAGCCAGTTGATCAGCACAGGTCTTTAGTACTCGGCCAGGTACCCGCTCTGGGCCAGAGGCTTTCTGTGGGTTCGTTCTCCTGATGGGTGCTCGCACATGGTTCTCAGATACTGAAATCTCAGGATCACTGGGGGCTGTGGGAAATTGTGATGTTTTGATGGTCAAAGAGAACATCGAAGACTAGAAGACATTGAGTTTATCATCTGGAGGTGAAGCCCTGTTGACACCATTGTCACTTGACCACAGCTGTGACACATCCTTTGACCTTGGGGCACCTACCACTGCTCAAATTTTCTTAGCACACTTCTGTAATCCTTGTGCGGCAGGGGTGTGACCGTAGTTAGTGATGCTTGGTTGAAAGAATTCACACTTGTTGCATTTTTCTCCTAGCCCATAATTTTCAAATCTTTTTAACACTGTTTTGAGATTTTGGAGATGATCCTTGACATCTTTACCAGTAACAAATGATGTTATCCAAGTAACACTGAGTACCTGAACAGCCTTGCAGCACCTGTTCCGTAGCTTACTGCCAGAGCACAGTTGCAGATGCTGCACCAAAAATTAGACTATTATAGCAATAGCCCTTGTGAGTGTTTGTGGTGAGAATCACTTTGGGTTCTTCTTCCATCTCCATCTGTAGCTGGGCCTCATCTAAATCCACTTTGCTGAAATACAATACAAATACTATATTGTCACCAAACAATTGGTACTAGAGCGTACAATCATCACAGTGATATTTGTTTCTGCGCTTCGCGCTCCTTGAAGTACGAAAGAAAATGGTGGGCAGAAGGATCCTAAAGCCCCTCTGCTTCAATCTGACCAGCAGCCCAGCTCTTTTCCCACACTTCCTCGATAATTTGTGCATCTTTCCAGATTTCCATCGATGCAGTGTGTTGTTGGCAGGTTCACCAACCTTTGAGGTTGGTGAACGCGTCCTGCGGGGATCGATCAGCAGGTCGCGTTGTCGGGTGCTCCAGGTCAGGCCGAGTGCCACTTACAATTGTCGGGGGCCCGGGCTGTCGATCGGGTCAGGCCCCGAAGCCGACACTTAATCCTGGAGGTCCGGACTGCCGGCTGAAACAAGTCCATGAACTGTGTCACGGTTGCAGAGGCCTCCGCTCCAGCCGAGCCCCGGGCTCGATTTCCGAGGTCGGCAGTGGAGGCCTCACTTCTGGAAGCTGTGGATAGCCACCAATGAGGCTCTACGGTGGTCGCTCCGGGGAAGCGTCTGGGTTATCTTGAGGTCTCCAACATCACTTCTCTGTGTTAGTTTGCTTCGGAGAGTTGCTGGTCGGAATGGGCCATTTCTCCAGGTGCTCCGACACGGTAGCAGGCCGCGGGTCTCTGGGAACGTGGTGGACCTCGGACCAGGCCTCGACAATCGGGTCCAGGTACGGTCTGGAGTTGAAGCAATTCTGGTGCGTTGATGATCTCCAGCTGGGTCAGTAACTTCGCCAGGGTGTTGTTGATCTTACTAGATGTAGCAAATCAGAGGTTTAGAAGGGTTTCTCGGGTATAGGATAGTGTAGAGGGCAGTTTGCTCGGCAGAGCACACGCAGAGTCGCCAGTTACCGGCGCCATCTTTTAAAAAAAAAAGGTTTTCCTCCAGAAAGGTTTGCAAAGGTATCTTCTATCCTGGGCAGAGGGTATTAATCTACTTTCAGTATTGGGCTGATAGTAACCTTAAAATCAACACCGATGCCGATAGACCCATTTTTCTTGGCCACTGGAGCCATTGGCGTTGCCCATAGACTGCACTCATCCTTGGAAAGAATTCTTTCAGCCTCCGTGCAATCTAGCTCACTGGCTACTTTATCATGGATGGTACCAGGAATTTGCTGGCCTTTGCAAAACTTGGGTGTGGCACTTGCGATGTTAGAGTTTTCCAATACCATCCTTGAACACTGCTGTGGCACCATCCAGTACCTTTCTTAATTCACTTCCAGCTGACTCTGTTACAGGGAATGTGGCATGCAAATAGTGGGTGGATCTCCAATCAAGTTTTAGTTGTCTCAGGCAATCATATCCCCACAATGCTGGCCCTCATGTTTTACCACATATAAGCCCAATGTGGCTTGTTGCTTGTTGTATTTCACTGTTACAAATATCATTCCCACAAGAGTTATCTTTTCTCCAGCATAAGTTCTTACTTGGCTACCTGCAGGCTTCAGTTCAGTTATCTTTGAAATGCTGTTTAAATTCTTTTTGTGGAATGACCGAAACAGCCAAGCCTTGTCCAATTCCATTTTAATTAATTTGCTGTTCACTTCTGGTGTCAGCCATATTGCTGGCCTATTGTTAGTTTTCATATTATAAATCTCAAGGTTATCCAATCCTTTGTCACTCTCATCATTATCAGATCTTTTTCATCAACCACACATAGATCAGGGGTCTTTTTGAAACTGCAGCTTTTTATTTGTTCATTTATTTGTCCTCTTGTCCATTTACTTTTTATTTGCCAAACATGCTCTTTGTATGTGTGTTATTTTATTGCATTTGCTGCAAGTTTTGTCTTTAAATTTGCATTGGCCTGATGTATCTGAGCCTCTGCCATAACGGTAACACAATTTGTTCAGCAAGGCTGGTTTCTGTTTAGACATTGCAATTTTGTTCACACTGACTCTCATTCCTGACTACAAATCAATTGCATCTCTGTCTGTTGTTTCCATTGATACAGTTATTTCAACTTCTCTTTTTAAATGTAAGTTGTGCTTCAGTTAAGAGCCGTTAATTAATTTTTTTTCTTGTAAGGTTCCACAAACTAAATGATTTTTCAGTGCATCATTAAGTCCATCACTGAACTGACAATGCACAGACAACGTCTTCAAAACTGATACTTGTTTTTCATTGGCTATTCCATTTTTAAAATGCTATTCCTTGTATACTCCTTCAGTATACAAAATCCATTTGCTTTTTATGCAATCGTACACGTCAGTCATACTGATGTAGCCAGTTGTTCCTGCTTTATTGCTAATTTAGTATTATTAACACCCGGTATCTGCTGTTTATGAGCCTTTTTTTTTAAACTCTATTGTCTCTGTCTTTTCTGAAGAGACACGTGCTGCACTTTTTTGTTACTTGACCATTTCTCACTGCACTTCAACAAATGTCTTAGGTTCTTTTAAAACTTCCTTATCTGTTACTCATTAAGTTCCAAAACTCCTAAACAGACAAGCTAATTGGAGGCAAAATGAGCCAGGAGATAAACATGTGTGCTTTGTTTTTACTTTAGCAAGGTATGTACGTATGAAATTGTTGTGTGACAATGTATGCCATTTTCATGCAGTACTTTTGCATATAACCCACATGGAATTATGTAAAAGAAATGTGATCTAAGTTACTTTGACCATCGAGTGAGTGTTGATGCCAGACAGGACAGTTTAAGTATCCCAGTTTTCAGACGTAATGGTCTCTAGAGTTTACAGAGAATGCTGCAAAAAACAAAAAAATCATCCTGAGAGCGGCAGTTTTTTATTTATTGAGGGAACAGCACAGAAAAGGCCCTTCTGGCCCTTTGAGCTGCGCTGCATTGCAACCCCCGATTTAACCCTAATCACAGGAGAATTTACAGTGATGGTACACCTTTGTTTTGTGGGAGGAAACCGGAGTACCCAGAGGAACGGGGAGAATGTGCAAACTCCTTGCAAGCAGCAGCGGGAATTGAACCTGGGCTGCCTGCACTATAAAGTGTTGTGCTTACCACTGCGCTACCGTGCTGCAACTTTGGTCTGCTTGAGGTATGTGAAGAACGATGAATAAGATAACTCTAAATATTCATGGTGAAAATCTAGTGTTTTCAATCATTGACAAGATATTTATTTTTAAAACATAATTTTCCATTGTCCAGCAATGAACCCACCCCATCTCCAATGATTTAATATTATTGGAGTCCTGGGGCGATGCAGCATGTAAATAGGCCCTTTGGTGCACTTGGTCTGTGCTAACTATCAATCATATTTTTCCAGTAATTCTGTTTTGATCTCCCCACATTCCCATCAGTTTACCCCAGATTCTACCACTCACCTGTAGATTAGGAGCAATTTACAGCAGCCAATTAACTTACTAACATGGATTTCTTTAGGATGTGGGAAGAAGCCAGAGCAGCTGGTCACAGGGAAAATGTGCAAACTACACACTGATAGCAACTGGGTTCAGGATTGAACCTTGCTCTCTGGTGCCTTGAGGTATCAGCTCTTCTAGCTGTACCACTGTTGGCAAAGTTCGGAAAATAAAAATTGGCTTGTAATTCTTTAAATTTGCTTTTCACTGGTTTCTCTCACCTTCCCACCCTCAATTCCTCTTTAGGTCAAAAATTAGTTGAATGGCGTAACCTGGATGTGAATTCGTTCCTGGAGCAGGTGACGGGATTTTTAACAGAACATGGGCTATTAGATGGACTCTCCTGTAGCCCACCAAAGAAGCGACTACGATCAGTAAGTGTGAAAAACGGCAGATGTTACATGGGTATCTCTGTGCAAAAGGCAATGAATGCAGTGAGGGATGGCCAATAGAGACATCTTTCAAAAAGAAAGAGAAAGCCAATGTCTGGGATGGGAGAAGAAGCACTGTGCGCTTCAGTGTCAGAAGTATAGGGACATAATAGTCGTACACTTTTTTTTATAATCCTTTATGTGATAATCATCTGCCATTTTCTGGTTCCTCTCTTTTAGGAGAGCTTAATAGATGCCAGTGAAGATAGCCAGCTAGAAGCAGCAATTAAGGCTTCTTTACAAGAAACGCATTATGAGTCGTCAAGCCCTGAGAATGAGGATCAGTCAGAGGATGAGTCGGAGGCAGAAGCTTTTTCAGACAGTGAAGGATTCATTTCTATTAATGGTTCAGATGAAGAAAGGGAAGAAGAAAGTACCACAAAAAAGAAGCAAACACCACGTAAGGATCTAAGCATTAAACAAACACGTGTAGAATTTGCTGAAAGAACTGAGGCAGGGAAAGAAACTAGTTTGGAATTTTCCTGCAAGGACAGATCTGAAAAAAATCGAACAGGGGCAGATGCAGAAACCTCAACAAAGCAGCAAGAAATAGAAGATACTGCAGTCTTTTTTGATAACAGTGGTAAGGACCATTTTCTGATTTCCTTTAAGTTCATGTATAAATATTAAGGAACAGTTGGACCAACAATGTATTGTTTTATGGTATTGAATAATAATTTAGAATTTATTACTGAGTTGTCTCCTTGAACTGCAGTTCTTTTGAAGATGGTGCTCTCTATGTTCTTGGGTGGCGAGTTTCAAGATTCCACATGAAGTAACTCTATCACAACTGTGTCTCATGATTGTATATGTCATAATGTAACCATGAAGTGAGGACATTATCTTTCCAAATGACAATGTGAAATTTGATGAAAAATTTTCAGTTAGTATTTTTCCTGGGTTCATTGTCCTCATGTTTTCTTGGTGCAGAAGTTACCATAGATAGAATAACCAACAAGAATCCACAGACCATTTTGTAAGAGGTACCCACCTCAATCAAAGCAGTGATGATGGTGGGGGTGGTGGATGCAATTCCAATCAAATAGGATACTTTGTCCTGGATGGGGTCAAACTTGAAAGTTATTGGAGCTGCACTCACCTGGACAAGTGGAGAGTGTTCCATCACTTCCTGGTTTGTACTTAGTGGTTAGTGGAAACGTTTCAGATCTCTTCTTGGCTGCAATGTTATCATGACTAGTCTATGAGTTTCTGATCAATGGTGATGCAGTGATGTCCTAGGGTTGAAATGATTGATGGGTAACAAATTGATCTTCCATTATGTGAGTGGTATACTCCTACCACTGGAGTATTTCCATCAGTTTCAGTTGTATTGAGGCTTCTTGATAAACTGTTCTGTCAAATACTGTTTTGATGTAAAAGACACTCACTCCTACTTGATCCAAATTCAGATTCAAATATTTGGTCCAAGGCTGTAATGAGCTGAATGTCCTAGTCATAAGTAAGTGTTCAAAGCTACAAAACTGTATTTGCTGGGAACTTGGAATAAAAACAAAATGGAATCCATGGCAAACCATGGATGATAAGTTTTTATCTGCAATTTGAGAAGGAAAAGGGCAGCTCGGAGGTGTCAGTGTTGCAGTTGAACAGGGGAAACTATGGAGCCATGAGGGAGGAGCTGGCCAAAGTTGTCTGGACGGATAGCCTAGCAGAAAAGACAGTGGAACAGCAAGGCAGGTATTCTTGGGAATAATGCACAAGGTGCAAAATCAGTTCATCCCCCAGAGAAGGAAGGATTCAAAGGGGGGAAAGGGGCCACAGTGGTTGACAAAGGAAGTCAGAGATTGCATAGCATTAAAAAAAAGGAAGTATGACAGAGCTAAGGTGAGTGGGAGGACAGATGATTGGGAAGTTTTTAAGGAACAACAGAACTTAACTAAAAAGGCAATACGGGGAGAAAAAATGAGGTATGAATGCAAGCTAGCCAGGAATATAAAGGAAGATAGCAAAAGCTTTTTTAGGTATGTGAAGAGAAAGAAGATAGTTAAGAACAATGTTGGGCCCTTGAAGAATGAATTGGGTGAAATTGTTATGGGAAACAGAGAAATGGCAGAAGAATTTAATGAGTACTTTAGATCTGTTTTCACTAAGGAAGACACAAGCAATCTCCCAGATGTATGGATGGGCCAAGGACATAGGGTAACAGAGGAAATGAAACAGATTGACATTAGGAAGGAAACGGTGATGAGAAGACTGATGGGACTGAAGGCTGTCAAATCCCCAGGTCTGGATGGTCTGCATCCTAGGGTACTAAAGGAGGTGGCCCTGGAAATTACAGATGCATTGGTAATCATTTTCCAATGTTCCTTAGATTCAGGATCAGTTCCTGAGGATTGGAGAATGGCTAATGTTATCCCACTTTTTAAGAAAGGAGGGAGGGAGAAAACAGAGAACAATCGACCTGTCAGCCTGACATCGGTGGTGGGGAAGATGCTAGAGTCCATTATTAAGGATGAAACAGTGGCATATCTAGATAGCAGTGATAGGATTGGGCCGAGCCAGCATGGATTTACCAAGGGTAAATCATGCTTGACTAATCTGTTGGAGTTTTTCGAGGATGTAACCGGGAAGTTAGATGGGAGAGACCCAGTGGATGTAGTGTACCTCGATTTTCAGAAGGCATTTGATAAGGTCCCACATAGGAGATTGGTGGGTAAAATCAAAGCTCAGGGCATCGGGGGGAAGACATTGACATGGATAGAAAACTGGTTGGCAGATAGAAAGCAAAGGGTAGCGGTGAATGGGTGTTTCTCGGAATGGCAGGTGGTGACTAGTGGGGTGCCACAGGGCTCGGTATTGGGACCACAGCTGTTTATAATTTACGTCAACGATTTAGATGAAGGCATTGAGAATAACATCAGCAAATTTGCTGATGATACTAAGCTGGGTGGCAGTGTGACATGTGATGAGGATGTTAGGAGAATTCAGGGTGACTTGGATAGGCTGGGTGAGTGGGCAGATACTTGGCAGATGACGTTTTATGTGAATAAGTGTGAGGTTATCCACTTGGGGAGTAAGAACAGGAAGGCAGATTACTATCTGAATGGTGTAGAGTTAGGTAAGGGAGAAATACAAAGAGATCTAGGAGTCCTTGTTCATCAGTCCCTGAAGGTGAATGAGCAAGTGCAGCAGGCAGTGAAGAAGGCTAGTGGAATGTTGGTCTTTATTACAAAGGGAATTGAGTACAAGAGCAAGGAAATCCTCTTGCATTTGTACAGAGCCCTGGTGAGACCACACCTGGAGTATTGTGTACAGTTTTGGTCTCCAGGGTTAAGGAAGGACATCCTGGCTGTAGAGGAAGTGCAGCGTAGATTCACGAGGTTAATTCCTGGGATGTCTGGACTGTCTTACGCAGAGAGGTTAGAGAGACTGGGCTTGTACACGCTGGAATTAAGGAGTTTGAGAGGGGATCTGATTGAAACATATAAGATTATTAAGGGATTGGACAAGATAGAGGCAGGAAATATGTTCCAGATGCTGGGAGAGTCCAGTACCAGAGGGCATGGTTTGAGAATAAGGGGTAGGTCATTTAGGACAGAGTTAAGGAAAAACTTCTCCCAGAGAGTTGTGGGGGTGTGGAATGCACTGCCTCGGAAGGTAGTGGAGGCCAATTCTCTGGATGCTTTCAAGAAGGAGCTAGATAGGTATCTTATGGATAGGGGAATCAAGGGATATGGGGACAAGGCAGGAACCGGGTATTGATAGTAGATGATCAGCCATGATCTCAAAATGACGGTGCAGGCTCGAAGGGCCGAATGGTCTACTTCTGCACCTATTGTCTATAAACCAGGCAGCATCTGTGGTGAGAGATAACAGGTTGGAAAGGTGCTTTCTGTCTCAGATACTGCCTGACTTGAATATTTCCAGCATTTTCTATTATATTTAATTGTCAATGGTACTTTCCATTTATTGATTAATGTATTAACCATTATTGTTTAATATAGCAGTAGTTAGCTAGATTATCCTTTAATGGACAGGACATACCAAAACAATTTAACATGTAGGATAGCCATATTATCATTCTTTTGGAGAAGTTCTGATAGTTTCACAACAAGTTGTACAGTGCCATTCTTTGGAACTTCAGCTGGCGTGTTCTCTTGGGCGTAGTCTCAGTTGTTGCTTCTTGTGTTGAATCATCTTTTCTGAAGATTGTCTTCCATGATGGCAGACTTCAGGAATAGGCTGACAGGGGCTATCCATGGATCATCTAGCTGAGTCCAGTGATATTCATTGCTCATTCACCTCCTATTAGTTTTCTGATTGTCCTCCAGCAATCACAACTGTATGTGTCAGAGTTGCAGAGCTGTGATCATGTCAGCTGATGGTGGGACAGCTCACTCTTTATTGTGTGGAGCTCAACATGTATAGAATGTTGCAGCTTTATCAGATTACAGTCTCATTGTTTTGGTGTAACAGGTGCTGTTCAACAAAATGTGTGGTTATTATCTTAGGTCGGTGTTACGAATGTGCCACAACTCTGAGGGGCCGAAGGGTACAAAGTAGCCCCCTCCTTCTTGAGAATCGCAAGATCGCTATTAATTCGGGTCTGGGACCCAGGAAATGAGAGAGAATCCTCAAGGTTTTTGGAATGTGTCCTGGCCCCTCAGCAAGACAAAGCCACGGATAACGGCCATTGTCTCTTGGAGACGGAATTGTGTATTGAGTACTGTACTATTCATTGAAGCCCTCAGGGAATGACCAGAGTGGGCTGGCTGAGGGATTGCATCATCCCAACCTGATTGACATCTGAGACCCCATGAGTAAGGATAAAAGAGGGTCTGGGGAACAACCCCTTTAGACGCACCAGGAGAAACGCTAGAAATCCCGTGACAGCGTTTAATAGCGACAGCCAGTGGGGGCCCGCGTGTGTCCTTTTCCATTTGCCTAGGAATTGGCGGGCTTACCACGGAAGAACGGCTTAGCTAAAGAAGAGGCCACCACCAACGAAATTTCGAAGGATCGATATCATAAAAAGGAAAAGCTGGCAAGTTTCCAAAATCTGTCTCTCTCCACCCAAAAAGCTGCAGCCTGAATGAACTGAGTGACTTTTATATTTCCATCGGACAATACATTATCCCCTAGACAACGATAGAGCTATTTCTTATTGATTATTATTATACCCGCACTTTTAGATTTAGTATTGACAACGTATATTTGTATGTTTGCATTGATATTATTTTTGTGTATTTTTATCAATAAATGCTGTTAAAAATAGTACCATCAGACTTCAACGGACCTCTCTATCTTTGCTGGTGAGTGACCCAGTTACAGGGTTCGTAACAACTTGGGGTTCTCGTCTCGAGATTTGATACCAAATTGGGGGGCCAGTGAATCGGGCTTGTAAGTCCAAACTTGGATCTGGTTGCGCGGGTAACCAGACGGGAAACCAGCAAAGATGGACGTGGATGAATTTATAGAAAACCCGACTCTGGAGGCGCTAGAGGCGGCCACAAAGTCGGAATTGATAAATATTGCGAAAGGACTAAACCTCGCAGAGGTGAGGTTGTCGATGAAAAAGCGAGAGGTGCGGAGGGCCATAACTCAGTATTATATTGTGAAGAATGTGTTTTCAGCTGAGGTATTGGAAAATATCCCTGAAAAGGTACCAGCTAGTGGGACGGCTCAGTAATTGAGGCTGGACGCGGAACAGAGGAAGAGGGAGCATGAGTTCCAGCTAAAGCAGCTGGAAGCAGCTGAAAAGGAAAAGGAAAGAGCCGAGAGAGAAAAAGAAAGGGCCGACAAGCAAAGGGACCATGCGCTGCAGCTAAAGGAGTTAGAGTTGAAAAGGGAGCATGAAATTCAGTTAAAACAGCTGGAAGCAACTGAGAAAGAGAGGGAAAGAACTGAGAACCAAAGGGAGGCAGAGAAACAGAGGCAACATGACTTGGATATGGAGAAGTTAAGGCAAGAGCGAAGAGCTCAAGGGTCAGACCGAGAGGAGCGGTTTGATGTTAGTCGGGAGTTGAGGGTAGTACCTCCGTTCGAGGAGACGGATGTTGATAGTTATTTCTTGCTTTTTGAAAAGGTGGCAGTGAATCAGAAGTGGCCCAAAGAGCAGTGGGTGGCGTTGTTACAAAGTGTGTTAAAAGGGAAGGCACAACGGGCATATGCGGCGTTGTCCATGGAGGAGGAAGAGTCTGAGAATTATGAAAAAGTGAAGGAGGCCATTCTTCGGACCTACGAATTGGTACCTGAAGCCTATAGACAAAAGTTCAGAAATTTTAAAAAAGGGTGGAATCAGATGTATACCGAGTTTGCCTATGAGAAGGGTGTGCTCTTGGATTGCTGGTGTGCAGCAGAAATAGTGGAAGAGGATTTTTGGTGTCTCAGGGAGTTAATTCTGATTGAGGAATTTAAAGGTTGTGTTTTGGAGGATATCCGGATGTATTTGAATGAGAAGCCTAATAAGTCCATCTCCGAATTTGCTAGGTTCGCAGATGAATATGCCCTAACCCACAAGACAAAGTTTTCCTCAAATAAAAGTTACCAGAGAGACCGTGGGAACGGTAGAGAAAGCCCGCCGGCTGAGGCAGAGGTCCCGCCGGGAGCTAGTAGTAAGATTGAGGAGGAGAGGCAAGACGGCAGGAGAGCTCCTGGCTTGACCTGTTTTAATTGTGGAAAGGGTAGACATGTTGCATCTAGGTGCCTTGCTCCGAGGAAGGAGACAGGAAAATGGAGCAGCAGCAGTCCCTATAGGATGTGCCGTGGTGATCAGTAAATCGACAAGAGAGCCCCAGGTAGACAGAGTACGAGAAGGGTCTGAGACATGTATGTCAAACGGAACCATGTCTGTGAGAGAGGGAGACACCCCAGTTCCAGTGCGGATCTGGAGAGACACGGGAGCTGAACTGTCATTGATTAACAGTAAAGTACTGGATTTTGGTCGCAAGACGGGAATGGTAGCTTTGAAAGGAATAGGAAAAGGGACCGAAGGGTGCCCTTGCACAGGATCCTTCTGAATTGTGAGCTGGTATCTGGACCAGTTGAAATAGAGGTGCGATCAGAATTCCCGAGAGCTGACGCGGACGTCCTTCTTGGTAACGATTTAGCCAGTGGTAAGGTTTGGTGAGCAACGAAGCTGACGAGCCAGCCTGTGAGTGTTGAGGTCCCGCCGCTAGATTCCAAGATCTATCCCGCATGCGTGATCACTCGCCGCATGTCGAGAAAGGCAGCTGAGAAAAAGACCAGTTTAAATCAGGCCAGTATCGATTTGGCCGAGACGTTTTTACCGACCCTGTACCACGAGGGTTTAGAGGGTGGAAAAATGGAGAATAGAAAAGTGAAAGAGAGTAAGGGAGAGGAGGTAGACCTGCCCTTAGCGAGGAGAAAATTTATAGAGGCACGAAGTAAAGATGAGAAACAGATAAAGCTGTTAAAAGGTCCAGGGTTGGACATGGATGATCTGTCTGGTTTGGCAGAACTGTTTGAAGAAGTTGAAAATTCTAAAGGTGTTCCCGTAATGAAATGAGGGCAGTCCTAGATGAAAAGGATGCCATTACCTTGAAGAAGTCTGCTGGGTTGGCAGATGAGGTTGTTTCAGCCCGCGGGGTTGAGTTTACTCCGGAAGGGAGTTGCCCAGAGAGTAGTTGGGAGGATCGGGGGAAATTAGAATTTGAAAAGGGTACGGGTATTGAAAGCCTGGAAGAGGCAAATGTCCCGTTTGAGTGTGTCCAAGATGTGGATGCACGTGGTACGGAACCTAGTAATGGAGCTCAGAAAAAGTCTGAGGTATTTGATTCAGTTGAAAAGGAATGCAGTCCTTGCGGGTCAGATGGACTTGGTTCAGTGAAGAAAGGGTTAACCTTGGTAATAGTGGGAAGTGAGAATTCCCAGTTGTTTGTGCTCGAAGGTGTGTTAAAAGTTAGTGAGGCGATAAAAGGTGGTGAGGTGAATATTATTATTGAAGGAAAAGGGAAAAGTGTAGTTCCTAAGTTGAATGAAGAAATTTTAAAGTCTGGATTGATGTCAGAAGCAGCAACCAGGCTACAGAGACCATGGCTTGGTAACACGGTGCCTGCGAATCAATTACAGGTTGAGTTGGAATGTAAAGGTGCCCCACACGCTATTGTTATTCAAGAGTGTGGTGTGAAAAGGCAGAATTCGAAATGCTGTTTGAACAAAGGGGGATCGCTTTTAGATCTTAAATTGAGAACTAATAGCATGAAGGGTCCTGAAGAGAAAACTAGCAACTTGCTTAAACTTAAAGAATTGTGCGGAAATTCGAAAAATGGTCTAAGTTTGGAACACATTGTTGATAAAATAACTCCTATGAAAGGAGCGGGCGAAAGCCTATTTCACCATGGTGCACAAGCTCACCACATGGGTGTTAACTGGAAAAGGGACGAGGGTTGACAGGCTGCATTTTAAATAGCAGGATCCGGTTTTAAGGGATTTCGACAAAGCATGTGAATAATAAAGACAACCCCCATGGAAGACTGACTGCTAAGTTTGAAAGTAACAATAAAGATTAGTATTTGCATGAACTTTTGTAGTATACACGTAAGCTAAGATCACAACTCTTTAGTTTTTGTTTGCTGAAGGAAAGAAATAAAATAGGTGGTTATTAAATTGAAGTCTGATGCTACAAGACTTTAGTAAGGTACAAGATGTTAAGATATTAAAGGAAGTGACAATGTAATCGTTAACTGTTTAGATGCTGAATTGAATGTATAACTGTATTACTCTGTAGTAAAAAAAACTTTTGTATTGTGTTAGATTCTAAAATCCTGTAAGACTCTGTATTACTTCGTTTTTACCGATGGTAAAAACGCATTGAAGGAAGAAGGTGTTACGAATGTGCCACAACTGTGAGGGGCCGAAGGGTACAAAGTAGCCCCCTCCTTCTTGAGAATCGCAAGATCGCTATTAATTCGGGTCTGGGACCCAGGAAATGAGAGAGAATCCTCAAGGTTTTTAGAATGTGTCCTGGCCCCTCAGCAAGACAAAGCCACGGATAACGGCCATTGTCTCTTGGAGACGGAATTGTGTTTTGAGTACTGTACTATTCATTGAAGCCCTCAGGGGATGACCAGAGTGGGCTGGTTGAGGGATTGCATCATCCCAACC
This sequence comes from Hemitrygon akajei, assembly GCF_048418815.1. Taxonomy (NCBI): domain Eukaryota; kingdom Metazoa; phylum Chordata; class Chondrichthyes; order Myliobatiformes; family Dasyatidae; genus Hemitrygon; species Hemitrygon akajei. Next base: position 114,266,116 of record NC_133126.1, read on the forward strand.
TGATTGACATCTGAGACCCCGTGAGTAAGGATAAAAGAGGGTCTGGGGAACAACCCCTTCAGACGCACCAGGAGAAACGCTAGAAATCCCGTGACAGCGTTTAATAGCGACAGCCGGTGGGGTCCCGCATGTGTCCTTTTCCATTTGCCTAGGAATTGGTGGGACTTACCACGGAAGACGACTTAGCTAAAGAAGAGGCCACCACCAACGAAATTTCGAAGGATTGACATCATAAAAAGGAAAAGCTGGCAAGTTTCCAAAATCTGTCTCTCTCCACCCAAAAAGCTGCAGCCTGAATGAACTGAGTGACTTTTATATTTCCATCGGACAATACATTATCCCCTAGACAACGATAGAGCTATTTCTTACTGATTATTATTATACCCGCACTTTTAGATTTATTATTGATGACGTATATTATCTGTATGTTTGCATTGATATTATTTTTGTGTATTTTTATCAATAAATGTTGTTAAAAATAGTACCATCAGACTTCAACGGACCTCTCTATCTTTGCTGGTGAGTGACCCAGTTACGGGGTTCGTAACATCGGAAAAAAAAATAAAATTGGATATTCACAAGAATCTTGGTGTGCTATTTCATGATATAGAAAATGTAAAAAAAAATACAGGTACTGCAAGCAAGTGGGATATCAATACAGCTGATTGATGCCTTGCTGAGATTATGCAGGACTTTGAAACCATGTTTTGGTACTGTGTATAGATTTGCTATCCAGATCCATTTGCATTTAAATCATTGGGCTACAATGAAGTGTTGTCCAAAAAAAAAAGAAAATGGAAGCTGGCATGTACCAAATGGAGTTGAGAAGATGTACTATGTTCTGTGTAAGACTGATAAAGTGTTAAATGGCTGCTTCTATTTGAGGAGTTTTAGAATAGCAAAAGGTCCTTGAGCCCATGATGTAATGCCAGCCTTTTAACCTACTCCAAAGTCAACCTAATGCTTCCCTCCTACATAGCCCTCCATTTTTCTTTCATCCATGCACCTATCTAAGGACCTGTTAAATCTCTCTGATGTATCCATCACCCTTGGCGGTACGCTCCATGCACTTGCCACTCTGCTGTCAGCACCTCAGGCACAGTGAGTGTCTGTGTCAGAGCCCTACTGAAAGTCGGGAGAGGAATAAAGGAGCAGTTTTGGGTAAGGCTGGTCTTTTTTGGCTGCGCAGACGCAGTAAGTGGCAGCGTCAGAGGGCTAAACTCAGCAGCAAATAAAAGGCAGGCAGGGTTGGAGTGTGCCTGTGATAGAGTGGGAAGGATTTGGCTGAACCAGCTTTGGCAAGAGCAGGCAGAGGAACAAATAAGAAGAGAAGCTTTTGTTTAAAAGAAGTACATAGTCAGGATGTGACAATTTCAGGTGACTGTATCTGTGGGAAGTGCCCCCAAATTCAGCTCCTGATTGACCAGTTTATGGAGTTGGAGCTGGAGTTTGATGTACTCAAGATCATCCAGGATCTGAAATATATTTTAGATGAGATCTTTGAAGAGGTGGTCACACCCAGAGTGCAGGCTTCAGACTGTAGAAGGGTGACCACCAGGAGAAGTAAGGGGAGTAAGCAGTCAATGCTGGGTTCCCTGTGGCCATTCCCCTCAGCATCAAGTGTACCTCTTTGGATACTGCTAGTGGGGATGACCTATCAGCTGCAGCTAGGCTAGTGGCACTGTGGCCAGCTCTGAAGCTCAGCAGGGAAGGGTAAAGGCAGGCAGTGTGCTAGTGATAGGGGACTCTATATTTAGGAGGATAGACAGAGATTGTATGGACACAAAAGAGACAACAGGATGGTGTGTTGCCTCCCAGGTACTAGGGTTCTGGATGTATCAGAGCGGCTGCAGAATATTCTGAAGGGGAGGGTGAACAATCAGAGGTTGTGGTTCATATCGGCACCAATGATATAGGCAAAAAAGGGAAGAGGAGTCCTACTCGCTGAGTATGTAGAGTTAGGAAAAAGGCTGAAGAGAGGGACCCCAAGGTAGTATTCTATGGATTGCTCCCAGTGCCACAGGCTAGTGCAAGTAGGAGTGGGATGATAGCACAGATGAATGAGTGGCTGAGAAAATGAGGCAGGGTTTTAAGTTCTTGGATTATTGAAACCTTTTCTGGGGAAGGGATGGGTTGCACCTGAACTAGGGGGGAATCAATATATCCAAGTAAGACCTCACTTGGAATACTGTGTGCAGTTTTGGGCTCCTTATTTAAGAAAGGATGTGCTGACATTGAAGAGGGTTCAGAGAAGATTCACTAGAATGATTCTGGGAATGAGAGGGTTAACATATGAGGAACGTTTGACCGCTCTTGGGACTGTATTCCTTGGAGTTTAGAAGAATGAGTTGGGACCTCATAGAAATATTTTGAATGTTGAAAGGCATGGACAGAGTTGATGTGGCAAAGTTGTTTCCCATGGTGGGGGAGTGTAGTACGAGAGGGCATGACTTGAGGATTGCAGGGCGCCCATTCAGAACAGAGATGCGAAAAAAATTTTTTAGCCAGAGGGTGGTGAATCTATGGAATTTGTTGCCACAGGCGGCAGTGGAGGCCAAGTCATTGGGTGTATTTAAGGCAGAGATTGATAGGTATCTGAGTAGTCAGGGCATCAAAGGTTATGGTGAGAAGGCAGGGGAATGGGACTAGAGGGGAGATTGGATCAGCTCATGATGAAATGGCAGAGCAGACTCAATGGGCCGAATGGCCGACTTCTGCTCCTTTATCTTATGGTCTTATGGTCTAATATCTTGACCGGGTGGTTTGCTAATGTTACTTATAGGAGGGTTTTGACTCATTTTGCAGGAGGCTGGGAACTGGAGCACCAAGTCAGTAAGTGAAGGATTGGATAGGAAGGTAGATATCAGAGAAAGTATTGAAAAACAACAGTGAAATAACAGGGCATGTTAGGTTGGTTAGTTTGAAATGTGAGTGTTTTAATGCTGAGAGTATAATAGGTAAAGTTGTTGAACTTGGAGCAGGGATCAGTACATGGAACTATGATGTAACCATTACTGAAACTTGGTTGAAAGAGAGACAGGAATGGGTGGGGGGGGGGGGGTAGTTGCACTACTAATCAGGGACAATATCACAGCTGCACTCAAGGGAGATGTAATGGAGGGTTCAGTCACTGAATCCATTTATGTAGAACTCAAGAATGGGAATGGTGCAATCATGCTGATGGGTTTGTACTACAGATCATCCCATAGCCACTGGGACATTGAGGAGCACACATGTAAACAGATTAAGGAAATATGTAAAAATAATAAGATTGTGGTCATTTCAACTTCCCTAATATAAACTGGGACCTTCTTAGTGCAAGAGGTTTAGATGGGACAGAATTTGTGTATCCAGGAGGGTTTCTTAAATCAAGCCCAGCCAAATGACTGACCTTTCAGTGGGTGAGCAGTTAGGTAACAGTGTCCATAACTTAACTTTCAGGATAGCCATAGATAAGGATAGGCATGGTCCTTGCTGGAATCTTAACTTGGAATAGGGCAAGTTACGACACAATTAATCAGGAACTAAGAAGAGTTATTTGGAAACACCTTTGTTCTGGCAAGTCAACATCAGACATTTGGAGGAAGATTAAAGATAAATTGCACAAAGTACAAGAGAGATATGTTTCTGTTAGAAGGAAGGACAGGAATAGAAAGATAAGAGGACCTTGGATATCCAAAAAGGTCATGAATTTGGTCAAGAAGAAAAAGGAAAAGTATATAAAGTTTCAGAAGTTGGGATCAAATGGCACACAGGAGGATTATAAAGAAGCCAGAAAAGGAATTAGGAAAGCCAGGAGGGGCCACGAAAAATCCTTGGCAAATAGGATTAAGGTGAATCCCAAACATTCTATACACACATCAAGAACAAGAGGATAACTAGGGAGAGGGTGGGACCACTCAGGGATAAAGGACAGGACATTTGTTATTTACCCAGGAAAAAGTCATGGAGGACCACGAGATCAGTTCTGAGTGTATAAATATCTTAGGGTGTTTAGGGGTCAAGGAGAAGAAAATGTTGGGTCTCCTAATGAGTATTCAAGAAGATATAAGTCCCCAGGGTCTTGACCAGTACCTTTGTGTCCTCTAGACACAGACGAGGTCCTGGAGAACTGGCAAGTGGCTAATATTGTACCTCTGTTTATGAAGGGAACAAGGGAAAATCCTGGGAACTATAGACAGGTGAGTCTCACAACATTTGTAGGGAATTACTGAAGAAAATTCTTAGAGATAGGACGTGTGAGCATTTGGAACCCCATGGCCTAATTAGGGAGAGCCAGCATGGCTTTGTGCAGGGCAGGCCGGGTCTTACCAATGTTACGAACCCCGTAACTGGGTCACTTACCAGCAAAGATAGAGAGGTCCGTTGAAGTCTGATGATACTATTTTTAACAGTATTTATTGGTAAAAATACACAAAAATAATATCAATGCAAACATACAGATAATATACGTTGTCAATACTAAATCTAAAAGTGCGGGTATAATAATAATCAATAAGAAATAAGCTTTATCGTTGTCTGGGGGATAATGTATTGTCCGATGGAAATATAAAAATCACTCAGTTCATTCAGGCTGCAGCTTTTTGGTTGGAGAGAGAGACAGATTTTTGAAACTTGCCAGCTTTTCCTTTTTATGATGTCGATCCTTCGAAATTTCGTTGGTGGTGGCCTCTTCTTTAGCTAAGCCGTTCTTCCGTGGTAAGGCCCGCCAATTCCTAGGCAAATGGAAAAGGACGCATGCGGGCCCCCACCAGCTGTCGCTATTAAACGCTGTCACGGGATTTCTAGCGTTTCTCCTGGTGCGTCTAAAGGGGTTGTTCCCCAGGCAACCCCTTTTATCCTTACTCACGCGGTCTCAGATGTCAATCAGGTTGGGATGATGCAATCCCTCAACCAGCCCACTGTGGTCATTCCCTGAGGGCTTCAATGAATAGTACAGTACTCAATACACAATTCCCTCTCCAAGAGACAATGGCTGTTATCAATGGTTCCGCCTTTCTGGGGCCAGGACACACATTCCAAAACCTGTGCATTCTGGACGTCTCTCTCTCATTTCCTGGGTCCCAGACCCGAATTAATAGCGATCTTGCGATTCTCGAAAAGGAGGGGGCTACTTTGTACCCTTCGGCCCCTCAGAGTTGTGGCACGTTCGTAACACCAACTTGATGAGTTTTTTGACAAGGTGACAAGAGAGATTGAAGAAGGTAGGGCAGTGGATGTTGCCTACATGGATTTTAGTAAGGCATTTGACAAAGTCCCTCATGGGAGGCTAATTCTTGGGGTCTGCAGCAAATTGGGTGTTTGGATTCAGTACTGACTTGCACGTAGAAGAGAGGGGGTAGTGGCCGAAGGGACTTATTCAAACTGGAGCTGTGTAATTGGTGGTGTTCCACTGGGAACTGTGCTGTTTGTGATGTATATAAATGACCTGGATGAAAATAGAGATGGATGGGTTAGTAAGTTTATGGATGATGCCAAGATTGGTGGAGTTATGGATAGTGTAGAAAACTGGTGAAGACTGATATAGATGAGATGCAGATATGGGTAGCGAAATGGCAGGTGGAGTTTAATCTAAATAAATGTGAGGTGTTGCACCTTGGTAGGGAAAATGCATGAAGGCAGTACTCTGCTAAGGACAAGACCCTTCAGTGTTGCTGAGCAGAAAGATCTTGGGGTCCAAGTTCATAGCTCCATGACAGTGGTTACGCAGGTTGATAGGGTGGTTAAGAAGGCTTATGGAATGCTTGCTTTTATTAGTCGAGGAATTGAGTTCAAAAGTCAAGAAGTTATGTTACAATTTTATAAAACTCTGGATTGGCCACATCTGAAGTAATGCATACAGTTCTGGTTGTCCCACTATAGGAAGGATGTTGAGGCTTTGGAGAGGGTGTAGAAGAGGTTTACCAGGATGTTGTCTTGTGTTGAGGGCATGTGCTATCATGAGAGGCTGGATAAACTTGTGTTGTTGTTTTCTTTGGAGTGGCAGAGGCTGAGGGGTGATCTGATGGTGGTTTATAAGATTATGAGAGGAATAGATAGAGTAGACAGGGAGCATCTTTTTCTCAGTTGAAATGTCTGATACAAGTGGGCATGCATTGAAGGTGAGAGGGGGTAGGTTCAAAGGGGATGTGAGGAGTAAGTTTTTTTTAACGCCGAGTGGTGGATGCTTCAGATGCGCAGTCTGGTATGGTGATAGAGGCAAATATGTTAGAAGCTTTTAAGAGATGTTTAGATAGGTACATGAATATAATGTGGATGGAGGGATATGGACATTGTCTAGAAAGGAGGATTAGCTTTTTTTTGGGGAGGGGTTTACTTCTTAGCTGGTTCAGCACAACATCGTGGGCTGAAGAGCCCATTCCTGTGCTCTACCATTCTATATGACTATGACTCTGACTGGCTTAGACAATGGACAAAACACAATGCAAGCAACGTCAGCAGAATTGAATTGACTTTATTACTTATATCCTTCAAATACATGAGTAAAAATCCTTATGTTACGTCTCCGTTCAAGTGTGCAATTATAGCAATTTATAATAAATATTATGTACAACAGGATAGTCAGTATAACATAGAAATACAGTAGCGTCAGACTGCTTAATTCATGCTGATGGCCTGGTGGAAGAAGCTGTCCCAGATCCTGTTGGTCCTGGCGTTTATGCTGCAGTACCGTTTTCCGGAAGGTAGCAGCTGGAACAATTTGTGATTGGAGTGACTTAGGTCTCCAGTGATCCTTTGGACCCTTTTTACACACCTGTCTTTGTAAATGTCCTGCATAGTGGGAAGTTCACATCTACAGATGCGCTGGGCTGTCTGCACCACTCTCTGCAATATCTGGCGACTGTGGGAAGTACAGTTAGTGATATAGCCAGTCAGGATGCTCTCAATCATTCCCCTATAGAAAGTTCTTAAAATTAGGGGGTCCATACCAAACTTCTTCAACCGTCTGAGGTGGAAGAGGTGCTGTTGTGCCTTCTTCACCATACAGTTGGTACGTACAGATCATGTGAGATCCACGGTGATGTTTTTGTCAAAGAACTTAAAGCTGTTCACCCTCTCACCCCCAGATCCATTGATGTCTATAGAGGTTAGCCTGTTTCCATTCCTCCTGCAGTCCACGACTAGCTCCTTTGGTTTTGCGACGTTGAGGGAGAGGTTGTTTTCTTGACACCACACTGACACTGAATCAGAAACTCACCAATTTCCTCCTTGCAAATTGCTATGCGACACACTTCACAACTAACAACTCACCAGCTATGCTTTTCCTGGGTTGGCCCTTGCGTTTATGCTTGGATCTCCTCAAACCCAATCTGAGAAGGAGCATGCAGGACAAAGAAGGAGGTTCGATGTTTCACTCTTGGACAAGCAGTCCTGGTGAGGGACTACAGAGGTGATCAAAAGTGGATACTTGGAAAAATTAAGGACATACTTGGACAACTCTCCTACACAGTGGAGATTGCGTCTGATATCATCTGGAGACGATACATCGATTAGTCGAGGAGAGCAGAAGCAATTGTTAGAGAAGAAAGGTGTTACTGCTGTCAGAACCACTTCCTGCAGTCCCAGAGTCAACTCCTATGACCACCAAAGAGGAGAGCCCGAAACCTAAGATTGTTTTCACACCCACAAGTCTCATCTGCCAAGCAGGGAGATACTCCTTGTCAGGAAAGAAGTTAACCCGCAAGAGTAAGAAATTCTTTTACAGAGACTAAATTTTTAGGCCTCAATGGGACAATTTAAACTTTACTATGCTGTGGATGTCTGTATATCATAGTTACATTATATAATGTGTATATAGTTGAGATTCATTCTCTATTGAGTTGGAGTTTATGGCTAAACAGAGAGGAGTGTTGTGTATTTAATATTTTAGTGATATTTGAATAATCTGGTATATATATTGATTGATTAAGCATTCTTGGTCGTTTAAATAATTCAGTACATGAATTGCATACATTGTGATGCTGTCACTGATAAAAGTAAAACTAAGTTAAGCTTGCATTTCGGACTCCTGACTTTTCCTTAGTTTAATGTTTTGGAGTGACAATACATAACAGTTGTCACAATTAGAATTACTAAAGAGCACATTTCATGCACAACACCTACTGTGCATTGGTCTTCTGGATACTGAAGGGAAGACTAGTCTTCACAAAAAGATGGGCTGCATAGCTTCCCTTTCTGTACTAATCATTTTGAAGCCATTACAGATTGACCAACCTGCCTGCCAAATTTTGATGGTACACAAATCCAGAAATGGGTGGGTGTATCTGAAATAATGACCAGGTTATTTGAACTGGTGAAGCCAGAAATATCAATTTTACACATCTGATGCACATTTTTACACATTAAGGATGCCAAGGTAACACAGCGCTTATTGCAACGCTGTTATAGTTTGGCATTTAATCCCGCATCACCTGTAAGGAGTCTGTACATCCTCCCCGTGGAATGCGTGGAGTTTCCTCGGGCACCCCGGTTTCCTCCACAGTCCAAAGAGGTAACAAGTTGGTCATTGTAAATTGTCCGGTGATTAGATTGGGATCAAGTAGTTAGGGTTGCTGGGTGGTACAGCTTGAAGGGCCTATTCTGTGCTGTACCTTTAAATCAATAAATATATAATAAATAACTAATCAGCCAATCGTGGCAGCAACTCAATGCGTAAAAGCATGCAGACGTGGTTAACAGGTTCAGTTCTTCACACTAAGTTTCAGAATAGGGAAGAAATGTGATCAGCGACTTTGACCGTGGAATTATTATTGATGCCAGACAGAGTGATGGGAGTATCTCAGAAAATGCTGATCTCCTGGGATTTTGATGCACAACAGTCTCTGGAATGAGATGATGTGGAAAAACATAAACTATCCAGTGAGCGGCAGTTCTGTGGTTAAACATGCCTTATTAATGAGAGAGGTCACAGGAGAATGGCCAGACTGGTTCAAACTGACAAGGAGGAAACAGTAACTCAACCATGCATTGCAACAGTGGTGTGTGGAAAAACATCTCTGAATGCACAACATGTTGAACTTTGAAAGTGGATAGCTACAACAGCAGAGAACCACACCAGGTTTCACTTCTGTACCTAATTAAGTGGCTCTTGTAGTTTGTTTTTTGAAGAACAACAGGGATGTTATTTCATGTTTCCCTTGATGTTTGTGCTAAAGCAGATTATTTGGTCATTACTATATTACCATTTATGGGAACTTTGTCAATAATTGTTCACCAAATTACCTGCAGTGGGTGATTGTCAAAATGTCACATCAACTGTTAGTAGTCGTGGTCAACCCGAATCTAATGAACCACCAATAAAATAGCAACCTCAGTTTTTTATGGATGGGTGGTATAGAGAATGGAAAGAGTATTTCCTCTTGCCATCCATTATCATAATAAATGCTCTTTTCCATTATATTTATCTGAATGTTTTGTAACATATTTTAAAGCATCCACAGATTATTTTTCAATTGCAAGATATAATATTGTGCAAAGAGTTATGTATTTCACTAAAAATTCAAAGCATTGGTTTTTAATATGCAAATAGAAACATTTTGAGTCTGATATTTAGCTATTAGCTTATTTGTTTATTGTTGATGCTTTTGAACGTGTGCTATATTGCATCTGCTTGGTATATGATGTAACAGATGTGACTGACTACCAGTATCCCAGTTAATTTTTTCAAAGCTCTTCTTGCATCAGAATTGTCTTTCATTAGTCTGCAATTCTGAATGCACAGACGATGCCTTTGAGAAAGCAGTTTTGCTCATTCACATTCTTGATTGGTTCAAGTACAATTTGAATGATATGCAAGCCACCTGCAGTATGGATACTGATGCGATAAATTGTGATCAGAATTCCATTTGTGGAGCTAACAGTGAGCAATGGTCAGCATCTCATTTCAAAATAGACTATCTTAATCTCTTGTAAAATAACTGTAAAAAGTTTCATGAGAAACGTAGCTTCACTTACTTATCTCTAAACATGTATTAATTTTATTGAATTCCAAGAAAGATTAAAACTGTTTTTAATCAAGGCCTTGTTCATTATAAGATGATTTTTTTAAATGCAAAATACATTTATGCTGCTGAACTTGTCACTGTAGACTTTAATATTTTTTTGTAAAGTAAATCTGACCAGGTAGTTTACTTGCTGTACATTAATTTGGAACATTTTGTGCTTCTGGATGATCAGTTATCCAGAGCGCATAGTAATTGTATATTTTGGCACCCAAAGCCATCTGTAAGAATCTAGGTTAGAATTCCTTGAAGAAACTCTTACATTTGGAAAGTAATGGTAGTTATAATTATATGATAGAGTTTGGAGAGGATTATAGTGATGGAGATCAACCCTGAACCAAGATACAATGTTCCATTTTTCCACTGGATTATGTTATTTGGTAAACTGACACTGAAGGAACTTTATGGATATAGTCTTCATTGCATTGTTTCAAAATATGAGAGTCAGGCAGACTTCTTGGTATGCAGTTTGGAAAACTTGATGCTCGTTCAGATGTATTTGCCGCAATAAAACTAGTCGGAACTTTACCTAATAAATTTCACCTGGAATTTGTTCTTGACATCTTAGAAATTGCACTCTTATGTACAATTCATGACTGAAGATAGCACAAGTGAGATCTCTTCTGCTTAATATCTTGATAGAAGATTAGTTGCAGCAAAACCACAACCTGTACTATAGATTAATTTCAGCATCAGCATCCACGTACAGTATTTGTAAACAAAGTAACTTTTTTTCATGCCCACCTTAATTATGCATTTAACTGCATTTTAGGAAGTCTTTAAACCGAAGGTGAATTTTTAGGGGCAAGTTTCCGCTTTCAAATGATAATGAATCATGCGTGTTTTAACAGCTGTTCAGTAGTAGTTTTTTTTATCTAAAAAGGAAAGAGCTAAATGCTTTAATTTTCCTTAAATTCTGGATTTATTTAGCCCTTGGGATTCCTAGGTTAAATTCCTAATCTGCCCTGGTATATTTAAAGTCTTTGTTTCATATGCTCTTCTATGGAACAAATCTGTTGGTAGTTAGTTAAAATATTTTGCCATTTTGACAGTTAGCTTCTAACTTTATCACTATTTTAACAGTAAGACTGGTATTCAACTCAAATTAAATGAAAACAGAAATTACTATAGTTAATACAGGTTGAATACCCCTTATTCAAAATACTTGAGACTGGAAGTGTTTTGGATTTTGGACTTTTTCAGATTTTGGAAAATGTAATGAGATAGCTTGGGATTGTCTTCATTTCTGACTCTGAATTTATGCATTACTGGTAAGCTGTAATAGTCTTACACTTGTTAATCACACATATGTACTTACAGTTAAAATGATTACATATCATTAAATGAAAGTAGAATGTGTGTGGGGTATCAAAAGCAGCAGAGAGACATTGGGAATCAGCTGTTGAACAACAACAAACAACAGCAGGCTTTCTGTCTCCACCTATGGTGCTGTGTTTTCATTAAAAGGTTACAGTATTTGTATTTTTTTTAATGTTTTGTGTAAGGTATAAAAACAACCAGCATCCTATACTTGTTCTGGTGTTAGATTTTCATCAGCAATGCTTTAAAAAAAATTTAATGCTGTTATGTAAGGTATAAAATCAACTGACATCATAGACTTTTTCTGGTGTTAGATTTTCCTGATCAGCACACACTTTAGAAAAATATAATGCCATGCCTTTTCTTAAATTTCTGCAACCTCCCTGCTGAATGTTCATAACCATCTTCAATTTTCTGTTTGTCTTTGTTTGTTTCATGATCAGTGTACATTAAGCGGCATATATTCACTCCAATACTGGCGATACATGATCAAGATTTTCATGTTTCGCTTTATGCAGTGTTTTTCTTTTTTTCATTCCATATGTGAGGTCTCAGAATGGTCTCTGATCTCTGATGCGCAGAGACCTGTGCATTGTTTGGGAACCTTCCCAGAATCTTATAGATTTTCTATTTGTGATGTCTTGTCATTGCTCAAAAAAAATTGGATTTTGGAGGTTTTCAGATTTTAGAATTTGGGGTAAGTGGTACTCAACCTGTACTGGGAAAACTCAGCAAGTCAGGCAGCATCTGTGGAAAGAGATCAATGATTTTGTTGCAAATCCTTCCTCAGAACAGAACAAAGAATTCTTCACCTGCAGACATTTAATAAGGTTTTGCTTTTCCATGATTTACATATATCTTTTTCTCTTTTTGCAAAATATTTTTAGTTAACAAAACTAAAGACCCCTGAGAATTGTTCTCAGTTCTGCAAATATAAAAAGCCTCAGTCTATGTACTTGGACTCCCATCTTTCTATGGCCTTCACTATGTCTGGCTTTTCACCATGTAGAAAGTACATGGTGAAAGTGGGAAGTGTTCACATTTTAAGTGTGAAATGTGTTTGCCTACATTGGAATCCATATGGCATAATTTAGTCATATATAATTTCTTAATGTAATTTCCAAAGTTTATCTCCAAAGCTAACTTTGTGGCCAACCACTGTGTCATGATCTATATGTTAACATTATTTATCTGTCACTGAGAGAGAGAAACTTTTATCTGATATCCCAAGTTTCTCTCTGCATTGGGTCTGAAGTTATGGTTTGTGCACATCAGCAGCTGGTCACAGGTATGAGAACATGCTTCAAATGACCATGAATTACAAAGAACGTATTTGACTTGTCCAATAATTCTTGTTATGCCTAGCTTCCTTTAAAGTTGTGTTTCATTGAATGTATTGCTATTTCTTTGAAAGTTCTGCCACATTACAAGAGATAACCGCTTGTAATAACAGAAGTTGAAGTACAGAAAAGCCTTTTTTTTTGAAGGACAGTATTTTGCAATCCTTATTGGGTTCCAGTTATTGCCCAGCTGTTTTTAGTGTCACGTCCCGGCTTGCTCACTGCATAGTGTGGCCAGCCTACTTACCTGTTGGGCAATGTGCCTGGAAGGTACTACACAACATTGGAATGAGCTAGTTGATAGCCGGAAAAAGGGCTTCCCTGTAATGTCGTCTTCCACAATCTTAAGGACTTGCTTAAAGGTAATAAATCTATTGTCAATTATAGGTGCTGCTTACATGAGATACAACAGCACCACTGAGATGATGAATGACTCATTAATCTGTTTCAGTGCTATTGCAACGTGGATAAATGGTGCTCAAGGTATTATCCTGGTATTCCACAATAGACAGACAAGCCTCGGTTTACTATCTGAAACTGTGAACTTCTCAACTACATTTTATTAGCAGTAATTGTCAAAGTTCAAAGTTAATTTTATTATCAAAGTATGTATATGTCACCATGAGATTGATTTCCCTGTGGGCATTTTCACTAAACCCATAGAATAGTAACTAACAGGATCAATGAAAGATCAATCAAAGTGCAGAAGACAATAACTTGCAAATGCAAATATAAATAGCAATAAATAATGGGAACATGAGTGTTAATGTCCTTTCGTTGGGTCGTCTAATGGTGTCGGGGAGCAACAGAGAAACAAGTGTCGTGCACTAGCTGTGATGGGAGAAGGGCAAGGCAGACACAGGTGGTCCTATTTGTAATATATTTGCGCGCAAGGCTCGAGCTACCTCCACTTCCACTGCAGCACCTACCCTCATGTGTCCCACATGTGGGTGAGCTTTCAGGGCCCGGATTGGCCTCACCAGTCACCTCCGGACCCACAGTCACAAACCCTCCACCTGACTGAAGTCGTGGTTGTCTTCGACTCCGAAGGACGAACAATAACATATTTGCGGTATTTACAGAGTGATCGGGGCAACCAAATCCAAGGGAGTAATCCAAAAGCCCAAATCTGCAATACAGTAGCACAGGTCAGAGCATGAAGACTACAAGTTTGTAAATACAAAAACTAATGCAATTATTTAATGGCCGATTCTCCCCAGCAGCCCTCTTCTCGGATTCCGGCTTTTTAAAATTGCACTCTCCAAATCCCAGTTGGAGCAGTCCTGACAAGGGGGCAGGTCCAGCAGTGCTCTAAATGGAGATTGACAGCAGCTCAGTAGATGAAACAATGGAAGCTGGCCGGAGAGAGAGAACAGTCAAGAACACAGGGCACGCACGTAACAACGTCACCCACAATAACAAACTTGCCTCGACTTTACAACAAAAATAACACTTACTCATGGATCGAGACAGTGTGTCTGAAATATATTTTCGCTCCCTTAATGTCAAACTTCTTGGAAAAGTAACTGACGGGGTGGTTGATACTGTTATAATGCTCCTGCAATAGCACTGGTATCAACCTCCAGGTGCGCGACACAGCAGCATCTTCAGATGCTGAAGCAGCGCCTGGCTTTCTCAGGTCCATGCAAACTCACAGGAAGACCTCAACAGGCTAGTAAGCAGGGACACCACTGTGGAGAAATTTCAACAGAAACATCGGTAATAACCAACCATTTACTAAAGCGCTGGAGCTGACACTTTGTATCGGGCACAGGGAAGGAATGTAGTGCCTCAATCTTCACATCAACTGGACGCACTGAACCCCAGTCAATGACTTTGCCCGGATAGGTGACCAAAGCTTTCCCAAAGTCACACTCAGCTGAAATATAGGTCAACAAGGCCTCATCTAAACACGTAAAAACATGTTGAAGAACCTCCATGTGCAATGGCCAGTCAGCAGAATAGGTAATCTAAATAAGTCTCACAGTTAGGCGCCCCCTCTAAAACTAGGAACACAAGTCATTGGAATGTTGTGGGTGTGTTATGCATTCTAAGTGTCATGACGGAGTACTGGAGGAAATGGTCCAGAGTTAAAAGGCGAGAAATTTCAGCGGCATGAGGAGTTGGCCTGCAGAACCTGCCAGTATCCTATTAGCAGGTCTGACTCATTGACAAACTTAGCTGAACCTACTCTGTCAATGCAATCCTCCATGTGCGGCAGTGGAAATGAGTCCGGCACCGTATCAGCATATACTTTCAGTAATCTGTGCAGAAATGGACAGTCCCATTGCTCTTGGGCACCAGGATTCAGGGGGAACTCCACAGACTAGAGCTAGGATGGGCGAGCCCATGATTGAGGAGGATTGCTGAATCAACACTATAAGTGGGGTTCACAAGGACACATGCTGCTTAATAGGCTTCGCACCATTCACAACAATGTCATCCTCCAACACATTCGTTCTAATAGGCACATCATTAAACAACGCCCTGATAATCCTGAATTAATTGTCTGATAGCATACTCCCACCGGGGATTAAGTCCCCACCCAGAATTACCCTCCAAAACAATAAATGGAAAGTAACAAAGCAAAATAACAAACTAATGTTCCAAAGTAAACACACTCCAGCTGGAACACACTAACTGGAGAACCCTCAGTATCATGGTGTCCACTCAAAAGAAAAAAAATAACTTCAACTCACCCTTATGTTCCCTTGATGGCTCTTGTCTAGGGCTGTCAGGGGAGCAACATTAAGACAAGTCCACCGTCAGCGCCGTGCACTGGCTACAACGCGAAAAGGACAAGGCAGACTTGGGCTGTCCAAGGCAACCAAATCCAAGGATTAATCAAAAAACCAAAATCCACAGTACGAAAACACAGGTCAGAACACAAAGACTACAAGTTTGTAAGTACAAAACTAACATGTTTGTTTACCAACCAATTCTCCCCAGCTACTCTCTTTCCCCTCTTCTCAGATGCTGGCTTTTCAAAATTGCACTCTCCAAAGTCTGATTGGAATAGTCTGACAAAAGGGTGGTCCAGCAGTGCTCCAGATGAAGATTGACAGCAGTTTGGCTTACCTGAAACTATGGAAGCTGGATGTTAGAGAGAGAACAAAAACAAGATCATGGGTGCGCAGTGTGTACGCACGTAACAATGAGATATCAAGAATAAGGATTCTTAAAGTGAGATCATTGTGCAAACATCTCAATGGATGGACAAGTGAGTGAAAGTTAAAGACCCTGATGGTTGAGAGGACAATAACTGTTCCTGAACCTGCTGGTGCAAGTCCTGAGGCTCTTGTACCTTCTACCTGATGGCAGCAGCAAAAAAGAACATGGCCTAGGGTGGTAGAAATCTCTGATGATAGATGCTGTTTTCCTGTGACAGTGTTTCATGTAGGTGTGCTCAATGGTTGGGAGGGCTTTACCTGTGATGTACTGCACCAAATCCACTGCCTTTTGTAGAATGTTCCATTCAAGGTCAAATCTACTTTGGAGTACAATTCATTCAGCATGTGAATTGCATGTCTTAAAAACATAAATATCATGGGTCTTCAGAAGGTTCATTATGCCACTTGAAACATGATAACAGCAACATTTTGGCAAAAGTGGTTCTGATGCTGTTGACAAATGCTGATCTGTTTCTTGTTTTTTTAGGTTAGATATTAGAACCAATAAATGATAGAATACAAGACAGAAGGGGCCATTTGAGGTGAACTTATAGGGAGTGTATCATGTTAGGCAAGTTGTAGTGTCTTTTGGAACAATTTGCAGAGTTCCTTTCTTCCCCCACCCTTTTGAAATATACACTTGCTAACTTATATGTTTATGTATCAGATATAACATGATTTCTTAATCAAAGATTGAAATGCACACTGAATTTAATTAGTCTTTGTTTCTATCACAAATAAAGAAGAACATAGGAGACCGTTAATCTTATCTCAACTAGTCTGCGTTAACTGGGCTTGTGCTAGCCTACTAATCAATGCCATGTTCACCCCAGTTGTGATAAACATTAACTATTCTGTTACATGAATTAACTCTTATGCCAGTAGAGTTTACTGCAGTTTCATGGACTTAAGATCTTGTTTTTTTTATGCAAGTTTACAGACGTGCTGAAGGATTGACCAGATCTGGAATGAAAGGGTCAACTGGTGACAAGGTTGAATGTTATATTGTATATGTTTCCCAAGTTCATTTTGCATCTCCAAGGTGAAAGTGGCTAATATAGCATGACACCGGCTAAGTGAATCACAATGCATACTGAGAGACACTATACAGACTGGCATGGAGTAATAAATATAATGTTGTCTTCTATGCCATTCTCTTCAAATAGGACCAAAAGCAAGTCTGATGCTGCGATATCCGAATGGACAAAGGGAACAAATTGCACTTCCAGCTCAAGCAAAACTACTGGTCTGTATTTTACTTTAACTAGTCCTAAAAGTAGTCTATACTAGTTGACATTTTTAAATGATTTGGTCTTTGCTGTGATGATTTGAGGAGATGCCACATCTGGGTCTGAAAGTGTCTTGTTATTTTTCTAATGTAGTGAATATGCAAAGTACCTTGTGCTTTGAGCTTTAAGGCTGATTTACACTTGTGCGTACGGGCTCCACCACAGCCTACGCCATAGCCCTGATTTTCACTTCTATGTCGCTCTACGCCCTAGCGAGCATGTGTTGGTGTGCACCAAAACACTAGTTGGCGGTGGGGTCTCTATGCCGCTGTGTTAAGTTTCTTCGTGAGAGACATGGACGAGGAAATGCATTTCAAACATTTTCACATGTCGGCAGGTAGATTTGATGATTTGGTTAATCTGTTTCGCATCGGAGTGCAGACATGGCAGAGAAGAAGCAACCGGAAATGCGTAGGAGGAAATGCGATGCTACCAAGCGGACCGATCACAGTTGTTGCGGTCTGTGTCGCCGCAACACGTGAGTTAATTTTTTGGGGAGGTGCGCGTCGCATCTACACCGTAGGGCCGTAGTATAAATCAGCCTTTAATCTCATTCATTTGGACCTGTCTGCTGTATAGAGATTATAGTGGATTTAAGATGCTGAAATTATAGCCCAAGTTAGGACCAAAAGATTGCTTGAAAGGAGCAATAAATTGGCATTAGCAGCAGACCAATCGATTCGCAGAGAGAGAGAGAACTTTACACAGGTTGGAAGAAGAGTTTAAAAATGGAGCATTTTGCGGGTCTCGGCACATTAGTAGCGGACCAGTCAATTTGCGATTTATTATCAGGGGCAACTAAAAGTAAAGCATGGTCAAAGCGAGTGGCCATTGTGTGAGTGGACTGATGTAGGAGTGGGAGCTTGAGGCTTTGGCTCAAGAGGCACAGGTAAGTAGCAGGTAAGGTTTTTGTAGTGGTTGAATAAAAAGTCACTAAATTACAGCTAATTAAATGAAGTAGGGATGATGCAGGGTCAGGTGATGTGCTGTAGCTACATGACGAGGGAGCTGGTGAACCTCATTGTAGTTCCTGGTGACCACATCTGTAGCAAGTGTTGACTGCTCAAAGTTGATGACCTGGAATCTGATCTTCAAACACTATGGCACATCGGAGGGGCGGGGGAGGGTTACCTGGATTCTCTGTTTCAGGAGGTAGTCACACCCATTAGATTAGCTGCCTCAAATTCGGTCTGCGGTCAGGGACAAGAGGGTGTGACTGTGAGTGAGGCGAGTCATTGGATCCAAGAGACAGTGCTGGAGGAGCCTCAGTCCTTGAGCTTGTCCAGCAGGTCTGAGATTTTTGCTCCGCGTGTGGATGAGAGTGGGGGCTCTGGAAGGATGTGCAACCTAACTGTGGCATCATAGTTCAGGGAGCTATTCAAGAGTGAGGAGAGAAGAGAAATGTAGTGGTAATTGGGGATGGTATAGTCAGGGGAATAAACAGAGTTCTCTGTCACGAGGATAGAGCATCTGGAAGGCTGTGTTACTTGCCTGGTGCCCGGGTTTGGGGCATCTTATCTGACCTGCAGAGGAATTTGCAGTGGGAGGGGAAAGATCCAGTTGTTGTGGTCCATGTTGGTACCAATGACATAGGTAGAACGAGGAAAGAGGTTCTGCTGAGGGAATTTTAGCAGCTAGGGACTAAATTAAAAAGCAGAACCAAAAAGGTGGTAATCACTGGATAACTAGCTAAGCCATGTGCAAATTGGCACAGGGTCAAGAAGATTGGAGAGTTAAATGCATGTCTCAAGGACTGGTGTGGGAGAGGTGGGTTTGAATTCATGGAAAATTGGCACTAGTACTAGGGAAAGAGGGAACTGTACCAACGGGTCGGGCTCCACCTGATAGGACCTGGATCCCAGCGAATTGCAAAACTATGGCTGTAGATAGGGCTTTAAACTACATAGTATGAAGGGTGGGTTCAACAGATTGGATAAGTAAAAGAGAAAAGTGTGGATAAAGATAAAGAAAAAGCAAAGGATGAAAAAGAGAAAAAGTAAGAGTGGAGAAAAAAAGAAGTCAATTGCAAAAGAGAAAATGATTACAAGATTTTAAAAGCATAATGAGTGTAAGGGCACTAGTATTCAAAATAAGGTCAGTGAACTTGTGGCACAAATCAGTACAAGGTGATAATGAGAGACAGTATAAGATCTAAGTAGCAGAATGTTGAATCAATCGGGGTAAAGGTTAGGAATAGTAAAGGGAAAAAAATCACTGATGGGAATTGTCTATCAGCCTCCGAATAGAAACATTACAGTGGCCAGGCAATAAACAGAGAAATATCTGAGCCATGTAAGAGTGGAACTTTAACTTGCACATAGGTTGGGTGTATCAAGGTGGTCAAGGCAGTCTTGAGGAGGACTTCATAGAATGCATCCATGGTGGCTTTCTAGAACAGCATGTTACTGAACCTTCAAGGCAACGTGCTATCCTATATCTGGTCCTATGCAATGAAACAGGTAAAATTAGTGATCTTGTAGTTAGGAATCCTTTTGAAAAGAGTGATCACAGTATGATTGAGTTCTTCATAGAAATGGAGGGTGCAATAGTTTGATCTAAAAGCAGTGTATTATGTCTAAACAATGGAGACTACAGCGGGATGAGGGAGGGTTGGCTAGTGTAGACTGGGAACACAGGCTATATGGTGGGATGTTTGAGAAGCAGTGGAAGACTGTTGAAAAAGAAATTTTTCATAGTGCTCAACAAAAGTATATTCCAGTTAAAAGCAAGGACAGTAAGGATGAGAATCACTAAGTGAGCAATAAAGAAAGGGAAGATAGATTATGAAAATAAGCTAGCACAAAATATAAAAATGGATAGTAAAAGTTTTTATAATTCCCTGGGTAACCTCCCCCCCGGGGTTGCCTCAGGCTCGCTCAGCTTGTTCTCGTCTAGGGGGAGCAGCCTTCGGCCCCGCCAGACTGGGTAATCAGCTGGTGTGGATGCTGTGTGATGTCCCCGCCTCACCAAAGAACAGACAGGACACCATATGCGATTAAATGATTACAATTTATAAAGATTACTATAATTAAGTGATCAATAATGATACAGTATATATGAAGGAAAAGAAAATAAAGAAAAGGCGCCAAACTTATCAAAGTCCAAACTACTTCCTGCACAACCGTTGGAGCTCAATTACTGAAGTCTTCTGGCCACCACTCGATCCCCTCCGAACTCCTCGACTCGCAGCTCAGGCCCACCCAAAGTGGTCAACCAAGCACATCTATCTTCATCTCCTCTCCTCATGGTACCTCCTGGCCTCGGACCCCCGCCTGGGGTCCGTTCCTCGCCCAGCTTACAGCATCGCGTCCTCTCTCTCACCCCCTCGCGCCAACTCACCCAAAACGCCCGCCAACAATAGCTTACAGACTCAGAAGAAAGAACAACATTAATCCCAATTGGTTAACAAAGGAACACAATTCTTGTTACCAGTAAATTTTAACCCAAACAAGCTTCCAGCACTCTCTCACAACAAAGAAGCAGTCCTACTTTTAACAAAACAAAGAAGCCATTTTGATTAACATACGCAGTAACAGAAAAAGAAAGAAAAAACCCCCTCACAAAAGAGAAACAAACCCCCCCTCACAAAGAAGAAAACCCCCTTACATGTAAAGCTGAAAAGTGTGACTAAAGTGAATGTAGGTCACTTGGAGAATGAGCAGGGGGGATTGATATTGGGTAATGAGGAAATGGCAGAGTCTTCACAGTGGAGGACACATCTAAAGTGCCAAAGAGAGAGGTTATGGATGCAATGGAAGGTGAGAACCTCGATACATAGCTATCACTAGAGTTAGTGCTGAGGAAACTTGTGGGCCTGAAGATAGATAAGTCTCCTGCCCCTGAGGAATGCATCCCAGGGTACTGAAAGAAATGGTGGAAGTTATAGTAGAGGCTTTGGTGATAATTTACCAAAATTCTCTGGACTCTGGGCAGGTCCTAGTGGATTAGAAGGTGGAGGATGTTATGCCACTGTTCAAATAGGGATAGAGGCAAACAGCAGGTAACTATAGGCCAGTTATTTTAACATCTGTAGTTGGGAAATGCTTGAATATCATTTTTAAGAAATAGCAAGGCATCTGGAAAGAAATGGATCCATCAGGCAGATGAAGCATGGATTCAGCAAAGGTAGGTCCTGTTTGACAAACTTACTGGAGTTCTTTGAGGATATAACAGGTGCAGTGGATAGAGGGGAACAGATGGACATAATTTACTTGGATTTCCAGAAGGCTGTCGATAAGGTGCCGCATAAAAGACTTATCCATAAGATCAGGATGCATTAGAGTTGGGGGTGATATATTAGTATGGATAGAGGATTGGTTAACTAATAGAAAACAGAGAGTTGGGATATATGGGTGTTACTCTATTTGGCAATCAGTGGTGTGCCGCAGGGGTCAGTGCTGGGCCCGCATCTGTTCACGGTATACATTAACGATCTGTAAGAGGGGACCGAGAGTGTATCTAAGTTTGCTGAAGATACTAAATTGAGTGGAAAAACAAATTGTGCAGAAGATACGGAGAGTTTGCAGAGACATATAGAT
The DNA here is from genome assembly GCF_048418815.1 of Hemitrygon akajei. Taxonomy (NCBI): domain Eukaryota; kingdom Metazoa; phylum Chordata; class Chondrichthyes; order Myliobatiformes; family Dasyatidae; genus Hemitrygon; species Hemitrygon akajei. Next base: position 114,287,774 of record NC_133126.1, read on the forward strand.
AGGTTAAGTGAGTAGGCAGGGGTCTGGCAGATGGAAAACAATGTCAGTAAATGCAAGGTCACCCACTTTGGATGGAAAAATGGAAGATTATTATTTAAGTGGTAAAAATTTGCAGTGTGCTGCTCTGCAGAGGGACTTGGGAGTACTCGAGTACGAATCACAAAAGGTTGGTTTGCAGGTGCAGCAGGCTATCAAGAAGGCAAGTGGAATGTTGGCCTTCATTGCTAGAGGGATTGAATTTAAGAGCAGGGGGGTTATGCTACAACTGTGAGGGTACTGGTGAGGCCGCACCTGGAGTACTGCATGCATTCTGGTCTCCTTACTTGAGGAAGGATGTACTGGCTTTGGAGGCAGTACAGAGGAGATTCACCAGTTTGATTCCAGAGAGGAGGGGGTTAGACTACGAGGAGAGATTGAGTTGCCTGGGACTGTACTCGTTGGAATTCAGAAAATTGAGAGGAGATCTTATAGAAACATATTGAGTTATGAAAGGGATAGATAAGATAGAGGCAGGAAAGTTGTTTCCACTGGTAGTTGAGATTAGAGCGAGGGGACATAGCCTCAAGATTTGGGGGAGTATATTTAGGATGGAGATGAGGAGGAACTGCTTTTCCCAGAGAGTGCTTTATCTGTGGAATTCTCTGCCCAATGAAGCAGTGGAAGCTGCCTCAGTAAATACACTTAAGACAAGGTTAGATTGATTTTTGCACTGTAGGGGAATTGAGGGTTATGGGGAAAAGACAGATAGGTGGAGATGAGTCCATGGCCAGATGAGCCATGATCTTACTGAATGGCGGAGCAGGCTCAACAGGCCAGGTGGCCGACTCCTGCTCCTGTTTCTTAATAAATTTTGAGAATGAGGTTACAGGTATATGGACTATAAAAGCTCTGCAAATATATAACAAGAGCCAAGTTAATGAGGATAAACATGGGTCACGTAGTCAAAAATTGCGGGAATCTATTGTGGGAAGCATATATTAAAAAAAGGGCAGAGTATTTAAACAAATATTTTGAGGAAGAGAATGTAACATTTTCTAGAAATGCTAGGGAACTGAGATTCTAATGAAAACAACACTTAAAAAAATTAGCTTTAAAATTGCTTAAGAAGTTTATGGGACTAAAAGAAGTACCCATGGATATCATTGGTGATCATCATCCGAACTTCTATAGACTGCGGGATAGTTCCTGCAGATTTGAACATGGCAAAATTTATATTAAATTATAACTAAATTATAATTTAAAGCTTGTAACTTTATTTTTATATAATTTATTATTCTTCATAATTGTTGAATGGAGTGGGACTTGATGACTATGCTTCCGCTCACTAAAGAAGTTTCATATCCGTGAAATTCTCTAGCGTAAAAGGTACAAATGCCAAGTTGATTTCAGGATTCATACAGCAAAATGTAGTTCTTGCATTGGTTGTGCAGTTGGTGGACAGTAGATCCTGATAGGTGGCGAACCTATGGCATACACAAAAATTTTGTTGGCACGCAGCATGCACTGCCTCCCCTCGATTCTTTAAACCCTACCAATAATTTTTTTAAAACCATAATGTTTATCTTTACAGTAAATGAAGCAACAAATGACGTTTTGTAACTAAGAACAGTGAGAAGTTTTCACAGAACATGTCTCACGCCTTCTTGCTGCAAGCTAGATAGTTCAAGAACATGTGACTGAATGATGTGTTTTGAAATCCTTACAGACCTGGTGTAGATATCAGTATTTGGATAGTAAATGGTTGCAATAAGAATGCTATTTAGAAATTGTTATTTTTCAATATTTTAAAATATTAATATTTTTAATAGGTTAACAATTATATTTTAATTTGTTTCTGTTGTATTTTAATAGTAAAACCATGAATACATGTAAATAAGCAAAAGGACTCAATCTTTTTTCCTTAAGAAGTCCATCATTATTGTTACTAATGAATGACAATCTCTGTTCATAATTATGACATGCGAGAGAATTTTTTTAAAAGATTATGGCTAATTTGGGCACTCATTCTCAAAAAAGAGTTTTCTGCCCCTCTCCAAGTAAATGTATCCTGGGGGAGGAGATGAGCTATATGACCCAGCTGAATGAATTTGTGTTTACTCTGGAGTGGAAACCCTAACTGTAGCCCAAAGCTGTTTGAAGTGAGATTTAAATGTCCAGCATTGAACTCCATAATGGAGATAGCTATTACTCTGAGCAAAGCTTCTCTCCTGTGTCACTCAGTAATCTCTTTTGCTTTGTGTTTCTCTCAGGCACTGGTGAAGCACATCCAGTCAAAAGGATACCCAAATGAGCGGTTTGAACTGGTCACCAACTTTCCACGCAGGAAGCTCTCCCACTTGGACTATGAAATTACACTGCAAGAAGCTGGACTGTGTCCTCAGGAAACTGTCTTTGTTCAGGAGCGAAATTAACCTGGGAGTGCAAAAAAGATTTTATACAAATGTTGCAAGATCTGGTTGGTTGGTGATAACCTGGCTTCAGCCTGAACAAGGAGAACTATGTATTTTCATCTTTTTACTGGACCCAGTGAGACAACTGATGTGAAGAAATTTGGTGATCTACACTCAATTCTTAATACTTTTTGATTCCCAAACGAAGAACCCTTTTTACTGGACCATAGAACACTGGATATAATTTTTGTTTTGTTAGTCATAAAGTGTCCGTCATTCTATGCTTGACCCATTACATTTGGACAATACCAGACATCAGTTTCATTTGTATTTGTCCCCCTACACCTGCTGGTCTTGGCAATGCTCCAAGTTGCCAAAACCAAAATCTACAAGAGCCTTGCATTTTTACTACTAGGAGGAAGCTTTCCTCACACTAAGAGCAGTTCACTACAGGCATCAGTGGGGAAGCAGGATGCAAAATGACGGGATTGGCATCCAAAAAGATTTGATTTTGTCTCTTGGTAGTGTTGCATATTTAGGCTGTAAGTGCGTGATAGGAATTTGATGTTGTTCACTATGATGCATCTTCAGTTGTCCTGATATCTTCAAACAACCCAACTCAGGCCTGTGCTGGAATTCATGACCTTATGTTATGGGTGGAGTTATTTCAGCATAGCCTGATATAATCTCATAGGTCTGGCATGCTGGGTCTAAAGCCACCAACTTTACTTTAGTCTGCACTTTTGAGGCACAAGTTGCTGTGGAATGATTATTTAATGGTTTAGTGCATCATTCCAAGATCAACAAGCTCTAAAACAGGGGTTGCCAACCTTTTTTATGCCATGGACCCCTAGCATTAACCGAAGGGTCCATGGATCCCAGGTTGAGAGCCCCTGCTCTAAACGGACCCGAGGCAATCTAGCCCACCTGACTAGAGCAGCGAGTCCTGTGAAAACACATTTGATCCTTGACATTAAGCTATCAGAGTGAAGCTTCTATGTTCTGTAAAGCAAGGTTAATACTGAGGGTTTTTACATAGTCCATTATTCCATGTAGGGTCAAGAATTGAGTGATTGTGCTCATTTCTGTCAACATCAAACTTCAAGGTTTGTACCTGGTTCCTGACATAAATTTCTTTGTGATCCTGCTTATCATTCTGGTTTGTGTCATGTTACAAATTTGAGGGGTTGGATAAAGCAGGATCCTCCATGGTAAACTTTGGAGATGAGCAACCTACCCATTGAGAATAGTTTGAGGTGTAGTCAAGCCCCAAACTGTGATGGGTGAGAGTTGGGATAGGGATGTGGTAGTGATGGTGGTGCTAATGTGTGACTGATGCACAGTTTTGGGGTTCAATGAAGGACAGTAAACAACTATGTATATCTGCCAGTACCATGGAGGGAGTGAGCAATGTTAGTGTGTCCTGCTGGGAACAATCAGTGTTTTATGGCTGTTTTCAGGCCTGGTCCTTCATATTCAGAGGAGGAGAGGAATTTGAGAGAGTATATTGATAATAAGTATCTTTGGCAAAGTTGTATGAACACAGCGAGCAAATCTTGTATGGTTCTGCAGGCATTTGTACATACATGGAGAGAGCATGAAACACATTGGAGACTATGTGCTAGGGGATGGTTGGTATTGAATTATTGTTTGGAACAGTTGGGACCCTTTGGGTGGGAGGGTGAGGGTTGGCAAAGGAGGAGATTGAACCCAAAAGGGACAATAGGGGTGGGGGTGGGTGGGAGCATTGTGCATTGAAGGGAAGGTGGACACCAATGAGAACAGTTAAGCGTGTTTGGGGTCAGGTAACTGTAAAGTAAGAATGTGTGAGACTGACTAAGAAAAAATAATTAAGTGGGAGGAGCTCTGTGTCACTTTGGAAAGAGCCATATTGGAAATAGACTGTTACCGTGTGTAATTAAGTATGGTGAGCATTGCATCATAGCAGAATAAGTCCCTTGTTCATTTTTTTTCTGCCAATTAAGGTTTTTGATCCCTGTAATTATCAATCAATTTTTCCAGCAGAGGCTATGAACATTCTGTACTCTGTGAAAGGAATAAACATTAGCAATTAAACAAGAATTTGATTGATGAAATAATGTTCAAAATTAGCCACTTTCAAGTCCACAGATATGGAAATTGTTGGGCTGTAGTATAAACATGCTGGTGATAATGTAACTGGACAAGAGAGATCAGAAATTTAATTGTGAAAAAAGATGGTCAATAATATTTGAATTCTGTCCACTGATTTTCTGCATGTAATCTGTAACCATCAGATATATGATATGATCTTGATCAATTCTTTGAAAATGTGGGAGAAAGGGTTACAATGGGGGAAATTAGTGAGGAATAGGATTGCTTTGTGAGCTGGCATGGGCTTGATGGACCAAAATGGCTCCTTGATTGAAAGGGAAGGTGATACCACACACAAAATGCTGGAGGGACTCAGCAGGCCAGGCAGCATCTATGGAAAAGAGTACAGTCAACGTTTCAGGCTGAGACCCTTCAGCAAGTCTCAGCCCAAACCGTCGACTGTACTCTTTTCCATAGGTGCTGTCTGGCCTGCTGAGTTCCTCCAGCATTTTGTGTGTGTTACTTGTATTTCTAGCATTTGCAGATTCTCTCTTGTTTGTGAAAGGAAGATGGTAAATGGCTAAACAAAGCAGATCAATGCAAACTGTAAGAGATCGCACACCCAGGTTCTGCAATCAATTCTTCATCCAAATCTCAATGAAATATTAAATCATGTCAGATTACTACGTGTTTTTAATAGTAATTCAGTTATTCAGTTTGTGAAACATGAGTTTATACTCCCAAGTAGACTGCCTGGATAAGATCTCCAAAGACTAGGCAGTTCCCACACATCTGACCAAGTGAACCAGTAAACTGAATAATTTGAACATTACAGGATTGCGTCAACCAATATCACATTTTGTAAACCTCAATCAATAAAATTTATAGTTTGCTTTTTAACAGCTGTATAGGTGTATTTTTTACCCCAATTTTCAAAGATCATCTGGTTCTTGAGTTCATGGGGCCAGTTAAAGTGTTACAAAATATAGGAAAAGCTTGAGATGAGGACAGTATAAAACCAATAATACAAACAAAGCTATGAAGAAGGGTGGGGTTTTGAAATGTACAAACCCCATTTTCAGAGAAGTTGGGATATTTTCCAAAATGCAATAAAAACAAAAATCTGTGATATGTTAATTCACGTGAACCCTTATTTAACTGACAAAAGTACAAAGAAAAGATTTTCAATCGTTTTACTGACGAACTTAATTGTATTTTGTAAATATACACAAATTTAGAATTTGATGGCTGCAACACACTCAACAAAAGTTGGGACAGAGTTAAAATAAGATTGAAAAGTGCACAGAATATTCAAGTAACACTGGTTTGGAAGACTCCACATTAAGCAGGCTAATTGTTAGCAGGTGAGGTATAATGACTGGGTATAAAAGTAGCATCCATCAAAGGCTCAGTCTTTGCAAGCAAGGATGGGTCGTGGCTCACCCCTTTGTGCCAAAATTCATGAGAGAATTGTTAGTCAATTCAAAAGGAACATTTCCCAACACAAGATTGCAGAGAATTTAGGTCTTTCAACATCTACAGTACATAATATTGTGAAAAGATTCAGAGAATTCAGAGACATCTCAGTGCGTAAAGGGCAAGGTCGGAAACCACTGTTGAATGCGCGTGATCTTCAAGCCCTCAGGTGGCACTGCCTAAGAAACCATCATGCTACTGTGACAATTATAGTCACTTGGGCTCAGGAGTACTTCGGAAAACCATTGTCACTTAAAACAGTCCGTCGCTGCATCCAGAAATGCAACTTGAAACTGTATTACGCAAGGAAGAAGCCATACATCAACTCTATGCAGAAACGCCGGCGAGTTCTCTGGGCCCGAGCTAATCTCAGATGGACTGAAAGACTGTTGAACCGTGTGCTGTGGTCAGATGAGTCCACATTTCAGATTTTTTCCGGAAAAAACGGGCTTCGAGTTCTCCGTGCCAAAGATGAAAATGACCATCCTGATTGTTATCAGCGAAAGGTGCAAAAGCCAGCATCTGTGATGGTATGGGGGTGCATCAGTGCCCACAGCATGGGTGAGTTGCATGTATGCGAAGGTACCATTGACTCTGAGGCGTATAATAGGATTTTAGAGAGACATATGTTGCCATCAAGGCGACGTCTCTTCCCAGGACGTCCATGCTTATTTCAGCAGGACAATGCCAGACCACATTCTGCACGGGCTACAACAGCGTGGGTTTGTAGACACAGAGTGCGTGTGCTTGACTGGCCTGCTGCCAGTCCAGATCTGTCTCCTATTGAAAATGTATGGTGTATCATGAAGAGGAGAATCAGACAACGAAGACCACGGACTGTTGAGCAGCTGAAGTCTTATATCAAGCAAGAATGGACAAAATTTCCAATTGCAAATCTACTACAATTAGTATCCTCAGTTCCAAAATGATTAAAAAGTGTTATTAAAAGGAAAGGTGATGTAACACAATGGTAAACATGCCTCTGTCCCAACTTTTGTTGAGTGTGTTGCAGCCATCAAATTCTAAATTTGTGTATATTTACAAAATACAATTAAGTTGGTCAGTAAAACTATTGAAAATCTTTGTACTTTTGTCAGTTAAATAAAGGTTCACATGAATTAACATATCACAGATTTTTGTTTTTATTGCATTTTGGAAAATATCCCAACTTCTCTGAAAATGGGGTTTGTATTGTATGAGTGGCCAGAGAAAAACAATATTCCGCATAAATAACTTGTATTCTCCCCTCCCCCACATTCACTGTTACTTAAAACTAACTGGTTTTCTCTTTTTCTCAACCGTTTTCTCTCTACAGTAGATGCCTGATCAGCTGAGTGTTTCCCGTATTTTTTAAATTTCTAACTTCCAGCATCTTCAGATTTTCAGGTAAGGGGAGATCGGGGCAGATAACCAAAAGCTTAGTCAGTATGCTAATGTAACACCTTGGTGATGACATGACTATCGTCATAGAAATTACAATAAGAGTTCCTCAAGTGGTTAGGCTTTGAAGGCTATAGGACTGGAAGGAATTACAGAAATTAATTAGCAGAATTTTTAACCATAGAAAGTTTGAGAGATACAGAATTAAAAATATTTAAAACTTTAACTGAGGTGAGTAATGATGGTAGGTCTTTGGATAGTTCAAGTTATGACACAGGCTTACACTTAGCTAGAGAGTAGGTATGACATGCTGGCTAGGGATGTGTTTGACTCAAGTCTAGATGACAGGGTTCCAACAGTGATTGGGTTTGGGCAGATGTGATGTTAAAAACAGAAATAATACTTTTACTTTGTGCTGTGAGTGTGTGTAAGCCCATCCTCAGGTCCCACATCAGTTTGTAAGCAGTTCATTTTGGCTGCATGTGAGGCTGATGGCCAGTGAAAAGTGTTAGTGTCATGGATCAATGGCTTCAGCATTCCCTCTGTAATGGAAGATGCCTATACGGACTATCAGATATTAATTCAGTTACCTAAGAACATTGAAGAGATGGAGAGAGTGAGAGTTGGGTATAGAAACATAGAAAACCTACAGCACAATGCAGGCCCTTCGGCCCATAAAGTTGTGCTGAACATGTCCCTACCTTAGAAATTACTAGGCTTGCCCATCTGCCACTTCTCAGCCCAGTTCTGCATCCTATCAATGTCCTGTTGTAACCTCTGACAGCCCTCCACACTATCCACAACACCTCCAACCTTTGTGTCATCAGCAAGCTTATTAACCTGTCACGAAGAGTAAGGGTCCAGAACGGATCCCTGAGGCACAACACTGGTCACCGACCTCCATGCAGAATATGACCCATCTACAACCACTCCTTGCCTTCTGTGGGCAAGCCAGTTCTGGATCCACAAAGCAATGCCTCCTTGGATCCTATGCCTCCTTACTTTCTCAATAAGCCTTGCCTGGGGTACCTTATCAAATGCCTTGCTGAAATCCATATACACTACATCAACTGCTCTTCCTTCATCAATGTGTTTAGTCACATCCTCAAAAAATTCAATCAGACTGGACATGGGCATGCAGGCTTTTTTTTTGTGTTTTGCTGAGGAGACAATAGGAAAGCAATCCAGGATCTGTGGTGGGTGGATAATAGTGAGGCATGTGGACACAAACAATTGTAGTTGGTTCTCTGGGTCAATTCGATAGATGAGATTGGAATTGGACAAGTGCATTCTTGCCCAGTCAGACAAGGATGGAGAAAGGTGGTGTAGTTGGCACCTAAACATACTGCATTAAGAAGATGGGACAGAATATGTTAGGAGTGTCCAGGAAGGATTCCTGACACAATATGTGGACAGGCCAACTAAAGTAGGGGCCAAACTGGTTCTGGTGCTAAGCAATGAACCTGGACAGGTGTCAGACCTCTCAGTTGGTGAGCATTTTGAAGACGGATAGGAGCAAATGGTATGGGAAAGTATTTATTTGAGGGACAGGGAATTATGAAGCTTTTAGGCAAGAACTTGGCATAAATTGGGAACAGATGTGCTCAGGGAAACACACAGTGAAAATGTGGACTTTGTTTAGGGAGCACTTGCAAGTTCTGCATAGGTTTGTCCCATAGAGGTGGGAAAAGGAATGTAGGATAAAGGGACTATGGCTGACAAGTTCTAGATGGTTACAAGGTAGCCAGGAAGGAGCTTAAGAATGGACTTAGGAGAGCTAGAGGGGGGCATTCTACATAGGAGGATGGCGAGAGTGAGGGATCAGGGGTAGAAGAGGAACCATGTGCCTGGAGTCAGAAGAGGTAGGGGAGGTCCTTGGTCCTTGGTACTTTGCTTCAGTGTTCACCAGTAAGAAGAACCTCGACATTTGTGAGGACAGCAGGCTGATATGCTTAAATATACTGGCTATAGGAAAGGATGTGCTGGAACCTCTGAGGGAATATACCCCAAGCTACTATGGGAAATGAGGGAAGAATTTGCTGCTCCTTTGGCAATGGCCTTTACATCCTCGCCACAGGAGTAGTACTGGATGATTAGACAGTGGCAAATGTTATCCCTTTACTCAAGAAAAGTTATAGGGATAACTGGGAATTATAGACCACTGAGTCTTACTTCAGTGGTAGACAAATTTTTGGAGAAGATTCTTAGAGGCAGGATTTATAAGCATTTGAATAGTCTGATAAGGAATAGTCAGCAATGGTTTGTTGGGGGCAGGTCATGCCTCAAGAGTGTGATTGAATTTTTTTGAGGATGTGATAAAGTATATTGATAACTATGGATTTTAGTAAGTCATTTGATAAAGATTCCCCATGATAGGCATATTCAGAAATTCAGGAGGCAGGAAATCTAGGAAAACCTGGCTGCTTGGATTCAGAATTTGCTTGCCAAGAAAACAAAGGGTGGTAGTTGATGAAGCACATTCTGCCTGGAAGATCCATGGGGATCTGTTCTGGGATCCCCGCTCTTCGTGATTTTTATAAATAACGTGGACAAGAAAGTGAAAGGGTGTGTTAATAATTGCAGATAGCACAAAGATTGGTTGAGTTATGGATAGTGTAGAAGTTTGTTGTATGTTACATTGGGGCATTGATGGGATATAGAGCTGGACTGAAGTGGCAGATTGAGTTCAACCCAGAGAAGTATGGTCTGATTCACTTTGGAAGGAGGAATTTGAAGGCTGAGTACAGTGTTAATGGCATGATTCTTCACATTATAGAGGAAGAGAGAGATCCTGGAGTCCACATCAATAGGTCCCTCAAAGTTGCTACGCAAGTTGATAGGGTGGTTAAGAAAGCGTATGGCGTGTTCATTAGTCAGGGAATTTAGTTCAAGAGCAGCAAGATAAAGTTGCAGCTCTATAAAATCCTGGTCAGAAAACACTTGGAATATTGTGTTTAGTTCTAGTCACCTCATTATAGGAAGTTTCTGGACGTTTCCACGAGGGTGCTTCATGGAATGAAGAGCATGTTTTGTGATGATAAGTTGAGCGATCTAGGGCTTTTCTCTTTGGAGTGAAAGGAAGATGAGAGGTGACTTGATAGAGGTATACAAGATGATTAGAGACACAGAGTGCACAGCCAGAGATATTTTCCAAAGGAAGAAATAGTTAATACCAGGGTCCTGACGAAGGGTCTCAGCCCAAAACGTCACAGCACTTCTCCCTATAGATGTTGCCTGGCCTGCTGTGTTCCACCAGCATTTTGTGTGTGTTGTTGTTTGAATTTCCAGCATCTGCAGATTTCCTCATGTAATACCAGGAGGTTTCATTTTAAGGTGATTGAAGGAAAATATAGGAGGGGTTTTAAATATTTTCACACAGTCCTGCCAGAGTGGTAGATACATTGGGGCTTTTAAGAAAGTCTTAGACAGATGAGTAATAGAAAGATGTAGGGTTATATAAGAGAAAAGGATTAGATTGATCTTAAGAGAATGTTAAAATGTCGGCATGACTTCATTGGCCAAAGTGCCTGTACTGTGTTGTAGTGTTCTATGTTTTACTTTCAAAGGCTGCAGGCGAGTTGAGTTGGAAGTATGAGGGAATGATGGACTTAACCAAGAAGAGGCAAGGAAGAAATGACCTTAGAGGTGATTTTAAGAGCATTGAAGGGTTTGGACTGTTGGTGCCGATTATTTCATAACAAGGATTTTTAACCTTGAATTATAGTAACATAGTTAAATTGAAAGAGAAAGCCATCATTTTACATCCTTGTGTCAAGAGTCTTAATAGACTCCAATTGTAACTCATACCTTTCAGTTCAGGATGGGTCGTACGTCAGGCTAAATAAAAAGCTAGTCCTCTACTGATTGATTATAAAACTCCTAATTGGCAAATCATCTTTTGTGGAGGGTGTATAAAATGAATCTGCCCTCTTTGAACATTGTGTCCAGATTCTATCATGTTTGGGCGATCCCTGCGGAAAGCAGAAAGTGGGAGGTGGGAGTGAAAGATGCACTTAGTGGTGGGATCCCGTTGGAGGTGGCGGAAGATACGGAGAATTGTGGGCTGGACTGGAGGCTGATGAGGTGAGGACAAGAGGGACCCTATCCCTAGTAGGGTGGCAGGAAGGTAGACGTGCGCGAAAGAAAGATGCGGTTGAGGACAGCGTTGATGGACGAAGAGAGGCTGAGTCAGATCTGCCGGAAGTCATGACGAGGTCAGAATAAGATTTTACTGTCAACTTCAACTTTGTTTCAAAGACAGCAGATGAGCGTTCGGTCAGGAGCTGTGTCGCCAGTGGTTTAGTCCCATCCCTTTCCGGTGAGCAGTGAGACCAGAAGGAGGTATAGAGGCTTGAAAAGAGCGGGACATCCCGGCGACGACTTCATTTTCCAAGAGTTACCTTTGGCTTCGGAGTCACAGGCAGTATGGGCGCTGGCTGCTGTGCTCGCTGTATAGCTCTGTGTCTCATACCTCTGGCGCTTACCTCCATGGTGGCCAGTCTCGCTTTGCTCTTCCCAAATGGAGAAACTGTCCACTTAATGGAGAAGCATATCCCCTGGACGATCATGGCTCAGGTCGGACTTTGGGGAAGCGGATTATTGGTAAGTCCATTTACTTAGAACGTGGGGTTACATTCCAGCAACGAACAGCCTTAAACATGTAGAGAAGAATTCGTGCCCGAGTTAGCCAACTAGTGTACACGCTGATATACGGGAACAGTTGTAATCTGCATCAAATGTTGCTTAGGGAAGTTGCTTTTACGACGATGTAACCCAAAGTAGGAAAACAGAATCCCGCTAAGTCAGAGCGGAGTGTTTGGTACCGGTATACTGGAACGGCTGGCGAGGGATGTATGCTTTTTGTGGGTTCAGAGCTGTTCTACTGTATCAAATCAGCCCATTTGTTCAGATAATTTGCGCATTCATATCATGGCAGGCGGTATGCGCTTCAGTGTAAAGACATCTGGACGTTGTCTGTCCTTTCTCACAAGCTTGTCTGTGACTTCCAAAGGCTTTCTTTCTGTCTGCCCTGTTCAGTTCCACTATTCTCATCTGGAAAATCACAACAGTGAACAAACTGATTGTTCAATCCTGTCACTCGCTTTATTTCACGCGTACGTCTAAACATGGCGAAATGCATCGTTTGCATCGGGATGTACTGGGGCCACACACTTGCTAACCCTAAGCCGTATGTCTTTGGAAGGTGCGAGGCAGAGGGGAGATGGGTGGGACTGCTGGTCTCCGACTCCATGCCGACCAGGGTGAATGAAGCCTGAGTCCTTCGTCTCACATCGCTCATCTCAGGTCATGAAACACCGTTCTTTACAGGTAGCCTCTGTGCATTGCAGCAGTGGCTATAAGAGTTGTTCAATCGCTGTGGGAGCAATACAAATGCAATAAGTTGGTTTGCAAACGCAATAAGGAATCAAAGTTTGGTAGCGTAGTCTCGCGGGGATACCTGCATATTGGAAGAGCTTGGCTAGAGACGGACCTTTTTTGTGAGTTCACGGGTGTCGTGTTGGGTGATTACACTGTGGTAACTGTACCTTGTTCTCTAACCTTGTCTGTCTAGCACTCTAGATAGGAAACCGCCTGGCGGGACCCGTGTTAACCCTACAGGTACAGGAGAGGAGGGGTAGGTCTCGCTGCTAGATGAAGACAAGGGAAGGGAAGGGTCAAAGAGCAAGGGAAATGGAGGGAGCTGAACTACAAAGTGGAAATAAACAGAGCTAAACAAGAGAAAATCTGCAGGTGCTGGAAATCCGAACAACACACACAAAATGCTGGAGGGTCTCAGCAGAAAAAAATACAGTCGACGTTTCAGGCCAAAACCCTTCGGCAGAACAGAGATAAAGGTGTTTGGGGATTTTTTAAAAATGGAGTCTCGGGGTTCAAGGAGTTCAGCAGTGGGGGAAAGTTTAGGTTACGGTGTTGTGCGATCAGAGAAGGGATAAGAGGCAGCACAGAACAGGGTTTCACTCAGGAAATCCAGACACACTCAGTAGGTAAGGCAACATCTCTGGGGAGAGAAATAGGTTAATGTTTTAGCCCTGACTCCCTTCGTCAAAAATGGAAGAATTAGACCTCTAATGTCTCCCCACTCCTCCACTCCAACCGAATTTAAAACAAAACCTTTCCCCAATACTGATGTCGTTTCTCTGAACCGCAACGAAAGCGTTTCTCTCTATATAGACACCAGCGGAACTGCCTTCATCAGAGCTTCAGTATTCTTTTGGGTTCATTTCACATTTCCGGAAGTTTCCAGGGTGATTACGGTAAATACCTTCACAAAAGTTTTTTTTTGTAATTCAAATTTTTATTATTATTTATTCTTATTTTACAAAGCAGCACAGCATATCATAGAGCAGATACAGTACAGCATATTTACACAGTCATCCCATGACAGGAAAACATATAAAACTAAGAAACAGAAAAAAACTTCTAATTTAAGTTTAAATTAACATACAACCAAAATTGTGAAGGACACAAGCCCTGCCTCATGTTTGAGCAGGCGTCCTAGAGCAGCTGCCCGAGGACATACTGCCGATGCAGATTTCAGCGACCCCCAGAAAGTGGCAGCCCGGGCAAACGTGCTGTGGAAAGCCAAGAGGGAGAGCGTCGGTCAAGTCCGTTGGTCAGATTGCCAGGCCACGCGCCCAACAGCGGAACAGACCAGGCCCCGCAGGGGGGCTGCACACAACACAGAGGCAGGAGTGAGGAGGTCAATGAACAGTGGTGCTTCTACCACCAGCGGTGGGGCACAGAAGCCCGCCCTGCCAGAGCAAGCTGCCGCTAATGGCTAGGCCACCAGGACAGCCTCTTGTACATCTGGGACAAACAGTCCGGACGCCGTTTCTTGGTCGACACCGGAGCGGAAATCAGCGTCTCACCCCCAACGGGGTACGACACCCGCAACAGGGACCCAGGACCCACCCTGAGGGCCACAAACAGCAGCACGATACGGACCTACGGCACCCGCACAGTGCAGCTGCAGTTCGGCGCCAGCCAGTTCATGTGGGACTTCACACTGGCCGCGGTGGCCCAACCACTCCTGGGGGCGGACTTCTTGCGAGCTCACAGCCTGCTGGTCGACTTGCAAGGGAAAAGACTGGTACATGCCGAGACTTTCCAGACGTTCTCCCTGGGTGAAGCCAAGTTGCCGGCCCCACACCTGGACTCCATCACGCTGTCGGACAACGAATTCACCAGAATCCTGGCGGACTTTCCATCGGTTCTGGCACCGCAGTTCACGGCAGCCATGCCCAGACACGGCGTACAGCACCACATCCCGACCAAGACACCACCCCTCCACGCCCGCGCACGAAGGCTCCCCCCGGAAAAGCTCCGCCTGGCGAAGGAGGAGTTCAAGAGGATGGAGGAATTGGGGATCATACGGCGGTCCGACAGCCCATGGGCCTCCCCCCTGCACATGGTGCCCAAAGCAGCCGGGGGTTGGAGACCACGCGGCAACTACCGCAGACTGAACGAGGCTACCACTCCAGACCGATACCCCGTGCCGCACATACAGGACTTTGCAGCAAACCTGCACGGGGCAAGAATCTTTTCCAAAGTAGACCTCGTCCGGGGATACCATCAAATCCCGGTGCACCCTGAAGACATCCCCAAAACAGCACTCATCACCCCGTTCGGCCTGTTCGAGTTCCTCTGAATGCCGTTCGGCCTGAAGAATGCCGCACAGACATTCCAGCAGCTAATGGATGCGGTGGGACGCGACCTGGACTTTGCGTTCATCTATTTGGACGACATCCTTATAGCCAGCAGTAGTCGCCAGGAGCATCTGTCCCACCTCCGCCAGCTCTACTCCCGCCTGAGTGATTTCGGCCTCATGATCAACCGGGCCAAATGCCAGTTCGGTCTCGATACCATCGACTTCCTGGGCCACAGGATTACCAAAGACGGGGCAACACCTCTGCCCGCCAAGTTAGACGCGATCCGCCACTTTGCCCGGCCCAACATGATCAACGGCCTACAAGAGTTCGTTGGTATGGTGAACTTCTACCACCGTTTCCTCCCCTCAGCAGCCTGTATCATGAGCAACTCATCGAGGGGCGCTGGCAACCCCTGGCATTCTTCAGCAAGCACCTACGACCACCCGAACTCAAGTACAGTGCTTTCGACCGGGAGCTGTTGGCACTGTATCTGGCAATCCGGCAGTTCAGGTACTTCTTAGAAGGCAGGCCGTTCGCCGTGTTCACGGACCACAAACCGTTGACCTTCGCGTTCACGAAGGTGTCCGATCCCTGGTTGGCTCGCCAGCCGCGACATCTGTCCTACATCTCCGAGTACACGACGGACATCCAGCATGTCTCGGGAAAGGACAACTTCATGGCGGACTCGCTCTCCAGACCATCTGTCCAGGCCCTGTCCCTGGGGGTGGACTATGCAGCACTGGCGGAGGCGCAGCAGGTAGACGACGAGATGCCCAGCTACAGAACCGCAGTCTCGGCTTTGCAGCTGCAAGACTTTCTCGTAGGCCCAGGTGAGAGGACCCTCCTGTGCGACGTGGCTACCGGCCAACCTCGCCTCATTGTCCCGGCAGCCTGGCGGCGCGAGTTTTCAACTCCATACATGGCTTTGCGCACCCATCTATCAGGACAACTGTCCGGCTGGTCTCCAGCAAGTTCGTGTGGCACGAACTTCGCAAACAGGTCAGCGAATGGGCCAGAACGTGCGCGCAGTGCCAAGCTGCCAAGGTGCAGCGGCACACCAAAGCCCCGCCCCAGCAGTTCTACAAAGTTATATCTACGAAGTTATATTTCCTCTGCAAATCCACATACGACATAAAAATCCCATTTTCATATAGATCACCTACTGTATTTACACCTTTAATCCTCCATTCTTTCCGTTATTCCAGAGTGAGTATAACTGATTGAAATGTGACATTCTACAAGCTTTATGAATTGTACTCCACACACTCCTTGAGTGAAATAGTATAGGATTTAGATTAGTCTTGTTTTCCACATGTTGTGAGAGAATGTTAAGGGGAGAATGAGGTGCAGCCAAGCTCCGTTCTATAACTACCCAATCTAAATCAACATCAGCCCTGTCCCAATGTTTAGCTAACTTGGTCATTTCAAAGGATAATTTATATGCCCTGAGGTCTGGTAGACTGAGCCCACCCATGTCCCTGGACATACACATCATACTCATTTTAATTCTGGGCTTCTTCTTATCTCATAGAACATCACTGATAATTTTGTTGTATTGCTTGTAGATCGAATCTGAAATATTTAAAGGAAGCATCATAGAAAGATAGTTAAACTGAGGTGCTATGACCATTTTAACTACATTGACTTTACCCCAGAGTGACATTCGCAGTGTTCCCCACTTATACTGATTATTTCTTATCCTACTCAATAACGGATCATAATTTAAAGTAATTTTTCATCCAAACTCTGAGTTTGACCCCCAGATTCTTCATTCCAACTGGCTCCCATCTGAAATTAAACTGAGAGACTGAATTTGAATAACACAATTTTGACATTGGCATAGCCTCAGATTTACTGCAGTTGATTTTATAACCAGATACTTCAGAATATAATTGAATTGTTTTCATTCGTGGGGGTAAGGAATTAGGAGGGTCACTAATCAGTGATAAAATATCATCAGCATATAGCATCAACTTATGCTCCTTTACGCCTCCCTTCACCCCTCTAATATTTGGATCTGCTCTAATCATGACTGCCAACGGTTCCAAAAAAATCATAAATAACAGTGGGGAGAGGGGGCAGCCTTGGCATGTACCCCGTGAAATGTTGAAAAATGGGGATATGATATCATTTGTAATAACTGCAGCCTTAGGGTTTTTATACAAAATTCTAATCCATGCTTTAAAGATAGAGCCAAACCCAAAGAATGACAAGGCTGTGGTTAACAATCTCCACTCAACCCTGTCAAAGGCCTTTTCAGTGTCCAGGGAGATGGCAGTAACTGGGATACTACTTGGGGAGTTCTGCCATATTAAGTGCAGTAATCTCCTTAAATTGTCAGTTGGGGATCTGCCTTTAATGAAACCAACCCAGTCAATGTTAATTATAGGTGGCAATACTTTCTCTAATGGCGAAGCCAGTATTTTAGTCAGTATCTTACAGTCCACATTAATTAAGCTTATAGGCCTATAATTGGAAGGGTCGATTGCATCCCTGTATTTTTTTGGGATCAACGATATTAATGCTTCATTAAATGTATTAGGTAAAGATTCCAAATTAAATGCTTCTGAATAGATTTTTGTTAGAATAGGAGCCAATATGTCCAGAAGTTTCTTATAATATTCAACTGGGAAGCCATCCATACGTGGAGATTTCCTCACTTTCATAGCCGCAATAGCCCATCTGACCTCATCCTCAGTAATTGGGGCATCCAAGGACTCAGCTTGTTGTGGGGATAATATAGGCAATTTTATGTTAGCAAAAAACGGATTCAGCTCCTCCTGGTCATGATTAAACGGTGATGCATATAGATCTCTTCTAAATTTCAGTGCTTCAACATTTTTAAAATGTGTTTCCTGGACAAATGCAACATCAACTTGTTTACCTTTAAGGTAAGATAAAATCTTTTTCCTCTTGATTGGGTTTCCACACCCATTAACCATTTTCATGTCCTAAACTTCATGCACACGTGTGTAAAAATATACATTTTCCCTGATGACTGAGTCTGGAATGCAATAATTACAAAGAAAAACCTGCTGTACGCTATCCCCATGCTCGATTATTGCCAACAAACACTGCAAATGCTGCGCTTTCAAACAATTAAACAACCAACATAACCCAAAAACATAGCGATAATATATTCCTGCCAGATTAACTAATAAAAACAAATAGGCAGGCTAAACTCTACAAAGAAACAGAAAAGAAAAAGACACATGATATGGTCCACGAAGTACCGTGCCAGCTAGTAAGCCTAGCACTAAACAGACCACTTTATCCAGCTCCCCACCCACCCTGTTCTACCTAAAGTTATCTCCACCTATTACTGTCTCTCAGTCAACGCCAGCGCCGCACTTTTCCTGAATGAATTTCGCTGCTTCTGCTGCGGTAGTACAGAACTTGTTCTTTCCTTTCCACGTGAAGCGTAGAACTGCTGGATAAGCGAGTGTATACCCCACGCTGACTCTTTGCAGCCGTAGTAAATGCCCTCCGTTTTTCAGCCAATTCTCTGGACATATCCGGAAAGAAGGAGACTTTGCATCCCTCCCACTCAACTCCTCTTTTCGCTTTGGCCGCTTGCAGCACTTTCTCTCTGGCCGAAGAGCGCAAGAATCGTATTAGGACCAGCCTGGGGGAGGGGTGGGGGCAATCCTCGCCCGGCCTCGGAACCGGGACCCGGTGCGCCCTCTCAATCTCAAACTCTGTGTTCAGTTCGACGCCAAATCCCTCGGGCATGGTTCTTTGCACACTTAATCAGACCGGCCGTTTCCGCACCCACCTTTAGACCGACCAGCCTGACGTTGTTCCGTCTGCTCCTGTTCTCCAGCTCCTCGACACGGCTCCACAGCAGGTCCAAGCGTTTATTATTCTGCTCGCTGGCACCCACCGGTTGCACAGAGGTGTTCTCCACACTGCAGAGGCGACCCGCGGCTTCCATCAGCCTCTCTTGAATGGCAATGTTCTTCAACTCCGTTGTCGTTCCTTTAATTGTAGATACATCGGTAGCCACCCCGAGCAGAATGGAACTTCTACGGCTAACCTCAGCCAGTAAATTCTCCATGTTGGAGCCTTGGTCCGTCGGTGTCGTTAGCGTGCCTTGAGCTTCGGATTGCGGGCCCTGTCTTGTAGCCACGTGGCTCGCTGTAGCGCTCTTTGAAGGTCTTGGTATTGCACTGAATTATCTCGCAAAGTTGTTATTTTTTAGTGAAAAAAGAAGTTTTTAACTGTAGAGCAGTTGTATTCAAATAAGGCAGGATAAATATGCTCTAATTGATAGAATTTTATTGTGGGTTGTCGGAGCTCCACTAACATGCACCCATGTGACGTCCCCCCCAAAAAAAAAGTTTTAATTTTAATTTTGCCCTTACAGCACCAGGCTCCAAATAAAACTATGATCACAACTTGGTTATAATTGTGCAGGACAAGGCATGTTCAGACATGGGTGTTTCCGAACACGAGATTCCACAGATGCTTGAATTTCAGTGCAATACACACAAAATGCTGGAGGGACTCAGCAGGTCAGGCAGCATCCATGGAAATAAATAAGCAGTCGGCGTTTAGGGCCGAGAACCCGGTTTGACTTCTACGTTGTACTATAGGTGAGGACAATGTAGGCCAGTTGGTTATAATATCCTAACAGCTACACGACCTTGTTACATTTCCCGAATTAGTACTGCTTCCATTTTGTCTGATGAGTGAGTATAGGCAGTTATTAAGGATGCTTCAATATGTAATGGTACGCAGTTGTGAAGCTTGGGTTTGACATTGTATGAGTTAGATAATATAGAACAGGGGTGTCAAACTCATTTTAGGTCACGGGCCTGATTGAGCAAAATGCAGCTTCATGCAGGCCGGATCAGTCGGACGCATGCGAACGCAGCTTTCGTTGCCTCCGTTTTTTCAGCCTGCTCTCATGTGTCTCAGTCTCTGCTCTAACTACAAAGTGTTTCACTTTACAAATTCCGTTTCTTATGAAGAAGACTGCCGAATAAACACTAAAAACCCTGAAAACCTGGTACCTGAATAAACTCAGCATTAGCCATATCATACGCCATAGGCACTTCGATTACTGGGGCCAGCTTTAATAGTAATTAGATATTATCTCGCGGGCCAAAGATAATTCCACCGCGGGCCGGATTAGGCCCGCGGGCCTTGAGTTTGACATATATGATATAGAACATAGAAATTTACTGCACATTACAGACCCTTCAGACCACAATGTTGTGCCAACCATGTAACCCACTCCGGACACTGCCTAGAATTTCCTTAGAGCATAGCCCACTATTTTTCTTAGCGGCCCCTAAAAGACCCTATTGTAGCCGCTTCCACTGCTGTGCATCCCACACACCCAGCACTCTCTGTGAAAAACTTACCCCTGACATCCCATCGATACCTATTTCCAAGCCCCTTAAAACTATGAGAAACAATGGTTGGTCGGGGGCTGTTGTTAATTGCCGAATCTGGAGTGATAGAGATATACGGCAAAGAAACGTACAACGCAGGATAGGCTCTTCGGCCCACGATGTCTGTGCTGACCATGTTGCCAAATCTAACGAATCCCATCTGCCTGCACATGATCTATATCCCTCCATTCCCTGTCAGTTCGTGTCCCTACGTACCTCTTAAACGTCACTATCATATCTGCTTCCACCACCAACCTGGGCACCACCACTCTCCTGTAAATTCAAACTTACACATATTTGCTCAGTTAGAACAGTAGGGGTGCCAGGCAGGATAGTGGAAAGCTCCCCTTGCAAGATGTGGGATGGCAGGGAGACCGCCATTGTCCACAACCACTACAACCGCAAGAAGTGCATCCGGCTGCAGCTTCTAACACTCCACATTAAGGAGCTGGAACTGGATGAGCTCCAGATTGTTCAGAAGGCTTGAGGGGTGATAGATAGGACATATGGAAAGATGGTTGCATACAATGTGCAGGACACAGTAAATTGGGTGATGGTCAGGAAGGGGGAAAATGTTTCACAGCCAGTGTAGAGTACACCTGTGGCCACCCTACTCAACAACACATATACCACTTTGGATGCGCTTGGGGTTGGGGGGGGGGTGACCTAGGAGAGGAAGGTTACAGCAGTCAGGTCTCTGGCAGTGGGTCTGGTTCTGACTCAGAAGAGAACATAGAACATAGAATAGTACAGCACATTACAGGCCCTTCGGCCCACAATGTTGTGCCGACCCTCAAACCCTGCCTCCCATATAACTCCCCCACCTTAAATTCCTCCATATACCTGTCTAGTAGTCTCTTAAAGAAGGTGGAAAAGAGGCGAGCTGTGCTGATAAGGGTTCCGTTAGTTAGGGGGACGGACAAGAGGTTCTTTGCGCAAGAACGAGATTCCCAGATGGTTTGTTGCCTCGCAGGTGCCAGGGTCCAGGACATCTCAGACTGAGTCCTCAACATTCTTCAGTGGGAGGGTGAATAACCAGAGGTCTTGATCCAATGACAAAGGTAGGAAGAGTTACGATATTTTGCAAAGTGAATTCAGAGTGCCACAATAGACAGTGGAGAGGTTGTGGAGACAGATGCTGTTGAGACCTCAGACAAAGACAGGAATCAAAAGATTGAGCGTGGTGCGACTAATGTCTTGAGCTGCATGTACTTCAATGCAGGAGTTATTGTAAGAAAGGCAGATGAATTCAGGACACATGTAATTATGATATTGTAGCTATTAGTGAGACTTGGTTTCAGGAGGGGCAGGACCAACAGCTCAGTATTCCGGGGTCCCGATGTTTTAGATGTGAAAGAGTGGCAGGGATTAAAGGAGAAGGGATGGCATTACTAGTCAGGGGAAATGTCACGGCGGTGTTCAGTCAGGACAGACCGGAGAACTTGTCTAGTTAGGCGTTATGGGGAAGGGGAACTGAGAAATAAGAAAGGTTAATGGGGTTAAATTACAGACCACCCAGCAGGGATTTAGAGGAACAAATTTGTGGAGAGCTCGCGATTTTAACTTTCCACATATTGACAGGGACTCCCATGTTGTAAAAGGACTAGATGGGATAGAATTGGTCAGATGTGTTCAGGAAGGTTTCTTCAATCAATAAGTCCCAACGAGAGAGTGTGCAATATTTGATCTGCGATTAGGAAGTGACGAAAGTTTGTGTAGGGGAACAGTTTGCATCTAGTGATCACAATGTCATTAGTTTCAAAGTAAGTCTACAAAAAGATGGGCCTGCTTTGCCGGTTGAGATTCTACACTGAAGAAAGGACGATTTTGATGGTGTCGGAAAGGACCTGGCAAGTGTGGATTGGGACAGGCTGTCTTCTGGCAACGGTGTGCTTGGTAAGAGGGAAAAGTGAAATTCTGACAGTACAAGGATTGTATGTGCCAATTAGAATAAAAGATAAAGATAACAGGTTAGGGAACCTTGGTTATTGAGACTCTGGTTAAGAAAAAAAAAGAAGTGCATAGCGGGTATAGGCAGGTAGGAACAAATGAGGTGCTTAGGAGATATGTTAAGAGCAAAAGGATTACATAGGACAAAACCGGTCCTCTGGAAGATGAGAGTGTGTGAAGCCATCAGAGATGGTGGATTGTTTGCAGTATTCAGGAGATGGACACAGAGTCTATAGATGTGAGGCAAAACAGCATCAACTACATGGACCCAATACAGATTGCAAAAGAGGTGTTTGCTGTCTTGAGGCAAATTAAGGTGGATAACTCCCCAGGGCCTGACAATGTGTTCCCTTGGATCCTGTGGGAGGCAAGTGCAGAAATTGTCCGGGCCGGAGCAGAGATATTAAAATCACCCTTCGCGCCAGCTGAGGTACCAGAGGATAGGTAATATTGTTCCACTGTTTAAAGAAAGGCTCTAACAGGAAATTATAGATCAGTAAGCCTGACATCAGTAAGGGAAAAGTTATTGGAAGTTGTTCTAAGGGACCGTATATATGAGTACAGTATTTAGATAGACATGGACTGATCAGGGATAGCTTCATGCCTGGTAGAACGTCTAACCAAGCTTAGTGGTTTTCAAAGAGGTTACAAGGAAAGTGGATAAAGGCAAGGCCATGGATGTTGTCTACATGGACTTTAACACTGCATTGCAAGGTCCCAGATGGGAGGTTGTTCAAGAAGGTTCAGTTGCTTGGAATTCAAGATGAGGTAGTAAATTGAATTATATATTAGCTTTCTGGGAGGAGCCAGAAGGTGATAGTAGATGGTTGTGTCTCTAACTGGAGGTCTGTGACTAGTGGAGTGCCATAGAGATTGGTTCTGAGTCCAGTGTTGTTTGTCATCTATATCAATGATGTGGATGATAATGTGGTTAACTGGTTCAGCAAATTTCTGGATAACACCAAGCTTGGGTGTGTAGTGGAAAAGGGAGGAAGACTTTCAGAGCTTACAGCGGGATCAGGACCAGATGGGAAAATGAGTTAGAAATGGCAGACGGAATTTAATGCAGACAAGTGTGGCGTGTTACACTTTGGTAGGACAAACCAGTGAGCAGTAGGGCACCGAGGAGTGTGGAAGAACAGAAGGATCTGGGAATATAGGTCCATAATTCACTGGAAGTGATGTCACAGGTAGGTAGGGGCCTAAAGAAAGCTTTTGGCACATTGGCTTTCATAAGTCTAAGTACTGAATAGAGGACATGGGATGTTATGTTGAAGTTGTAAAAGATGTTGGTGAGGCCTAATTTGAGTACTCAGTGAAGCTTGGTCTCCTACCTACTGGAAAGATGTAAACAAGGTTGAAGGAGTGCAGAGAAAAATTAGAAGGATGTTGCTGGAACAAGAGGACCTGAGTTATAAGGAAAGATTGAGTAGGTTAGGACTTTATTACTTTGAATGTAGGATATTGAGGGGCAATTTGATAGAGGTCATGGGTTTAAGGTGAAAGGTGAAAAGCTTAAGGGAAACATGAGGGGGAACTTCACTTGGGGGGTCATGGGAGTGTGGAATGAGCTGCCAACGCAAGTGGTGGATTTGAGCTCAATTTCACCATTTATGAGAAGTTCTGATAGGTGCATGGAGGCAGGGGCAAGGAGGCCTATGATCCCAGTGCAGGTCGATGGGAGAAGGCAGTTCAAATGGTTAGACGCGGACTAGATGGGCCGAAGGCCTGTTCCTGTGCTGTGCTTTTTTTGACTTTATGACTCATTAATCTACTTTCAACTTCTCTCATCTCAACTTAAAGATATGCTCACTAGTTTTTATAGTTTCCACCCTGGCAAATTGATTATTAACCGTATTTCTGCCTTTATACAATGCAACATTGTCCAACCTTTTTCCTTGGTGGCCTAATGATTCCATGAGGTCCATGTCAACCTCTTCACCCATAACTTCTACCCAACCTTAGCACAATGCAATTTGCCAATGCAGACATTGCCAGGAGGTGGACACCGGTTTGCCCGGCTCTCCACAGATAGCATTTTGCAGGGGTGCCGGTTAAATTCACTTTGGATTTCATGTTGGTGGTGCTGCACCGAACCACCGGCTGATCACAGTGCATCTGCCGACTGGGTTGTGAGTCTGCAGTGCAAGCTGGAGGTCGGAGGAGTGCAGCAGGACCAGTAAAGTACTCATCTGCCACTTGAGAGCCTCTGCTTGTTATTTCTTAAACGACGCGGTTCCAAAACTGCAAACAGGATGAAAGCAGGAACTACCCTGTAGGAAGAATAGGCATGCTGATGTAAACGAGACTGCAGATGCTGGAGCAGCTCGGCACATCGGGCGGGCACTTATAGGAGTGGGAGACTTCATCTGTACCGGCATTGATGAATACTTTGGCCAGAGGCTAGGCATTTGGAATGTAGTTATGAAAAAATAATTTCAAATGTGCAACTCTCTGGGTGTGGCGCTGTTCTATTGATGTCTATAAGCAAGTGTACAAGTTTATCCAAACACTTGAGCATCGAGAGGGAATCTCAAAGTCCCACCACTCTCGTCCCGGGATGTTGGGAGCAGCTGAAACAATAGCATATTGCACTGGTCTGATTGTTTAGCAAGATGAGCGGTTACCAGAAACAGTCTTACTCTACCGTATCGCACAGCAAGTCCCAAATGAGTGGGGATGGATCCCAGGCTTACTCAGACCCTGCTGTGTTACACTGAAGCAACAGGTGGGGAGCACTCACCGGACACACGTTCAGTTCAGTCTTGGCTTAGATAATCAGAAGATTTTGTTTAAAGTGTTACATTACCATGGTTTTTAATTAATTTTACTTTTGAAATGTGCATGTAGTTAACACAAAGGGAGTTAAATTCACTGTTCCAAAGGGGATGAGGGGTAGAGGGATTTGGATAATGGAGCACAAATTATTCAGGGCAGCCCCAGTAAGTGGTTCATAACAAACGCATATACATTGTGGACTTTATCGATGACGCTACCAATGGGCCAAGTGGCCTAATTCTGTCCAAACGTCTTATGGTCTTAACTAAATCTTTATAAAACACTAGTTCAGCCTCATCTGTGTTATGTTGAATTATAGTCACCACATTATTGAAGAGATGTGAAGACGCTCGAGAGGGCCCATGAAATTTACGGGAATTGGTTCTTGAGAGAAGGGGCAACGATAGGTCAGTACTGAGTTTACCTGTGGTCCAAGATGAGCCCGTCAGATCACGTTGCATAGGTCCCTAAGAAACGGGGGCAAAAACATACTCAACTCTGCCCTTGACCTGATGACCACCTGCATGTATGGCTGTGTCAGGCAGCGTATGGACCAAAAGTAGCAGGGCACCACGTGCCAGGGTTGTACCTATCCCTGGTGGTGTGGATGGTGGGTCTGGCTCCTTTACTGCAAAACGCCCCAGAGCTACCTCCAGTCCTTTACGGAAGAATTCATCCAATCAAACACCTTTGGCCAAAATCCATTAGCCAGTATGGAACACTACGGGACAGAGCCACTGTCCACTCCATATGGTGGAGTGGTTCCTGGAGCAGACTGTCCAAACTGTCTGGTTAGATGCCTGAGCGCCAGGTCTGAGTAATAAAAAGCACAGAGATCTGGTTTGATTGATGGTGAGAGGGACCCTCTTGTCAGAGCTTTCCTATACATGTCACTAAGGAGGGCTGCGTGGGGAGAGGCTTCCACCCACCTCTTTGCAAACCAATTTGAAAAGAGAGCATGGAGGCGGATGCAAGGGTTTGTGTCCCGGTTCATCTCCAGCAACCATGTATCAGTGACCAGCCACCGTGAGCTCCAAAACCCCAGCCTCCAGCTCGGAGGCCCTCTATCGAGAGGGGCGATCAACAGAAGAGGAATGGCAGGTGGTGAAACCGCCCTAGAGACAATGGAAGGAAAAAAGACAATTCAACAGGAACCTTTCCTTGTCGCTGATAGAGATGTAAAGTTGTGCGACGTCTTCAGCACTCCTGCAGGTGGAGCACAGCTGTAACACACTTGGACCGGATCAGCAGCTCCGGACGGTCCCGGATACACTTCATCTTCGTGTACAAGGTAGGCTTCCGTCCAACCGAGGTGCCTGTAAGGGAATGCTGTAGACTGGCACATCCCAGGCCTCAAGACAACGCTGAGGGTGTAGTCAGTTTTTAACAGCAGTTCAGTAGTGGTTATTTTTACCTAAAAAGTAAAGAACTTTAGTCTGTTAAAACATGCATGATTCATTATCGTTTGAAAGTGGAAACTTGCTTAGTGTCTACTCTTAAAAAGCGTACACGACTGTATGGGATGCCCATGAATGTAAATGTTCTGCAGTGTGTATATACAGTATATGTTTATTATGAGTAAAGTCTTTTTCAATAAGAGCTAAAGATCCAGTAGATGGTTCAGAGAAGGCTGAGGGTGAATTGACGAAGGGCTGTAAAATGGAAAGTCTGCATGGAGTTCACAGCAGGAAGCTCTTCCAGTCGGTGGACCTGAGATCACGGGTGTGACGATCGTTGATATGTTCAAAGTTATTTTCCTCATTTAGAGTATTCACATCACTTTTAGAAGACTTTAGGCATCAGAAGTGTTTCAGAAGCACATAAAGAGCCCAATGCAGTCTCAGACAGAGGCCTTCACTAGGTCTTTGCGTGACCGGCTGAGTTGCTGCAGACTGCAGCACCTGAAAGACCACGCCTCCCTTTGCTCGCTCTGCTCCGGGGTCCAGCCAGCAGCAGGAACCTTTCTTTTTACAAAACTATAGAAATTTATTTACATCACAAGTACACAAGGTACAGACATTTGGTATTAACAAGACAGTGAGTCCACTGAAATTAAAATATGGTTACTTCCGTTTATTAGACAATCAATACCCCGGGGGGAGGGGTGCAACGCTCCCGGAAGTCTCCCATTGCGACAGCTTGCTCCCCCTCCAACGTATCCTTGGAAAAGGGCCAGGCAGTCAGCCTTCCACTGTCGAGCGCCTCACCCTGTGAATGGCCATCTTGGCCAGTCCTGTGTGCAGGAGTGACCCGTACAAGAAACACTTCAGAGTGGCATGGTGGGCATCCCGGCGAGATGGCTCACATTATGCGGGGCCCTCTCCCGAGGCCTGGGTCCGACAAGCACGTCCGGGCCCCCTCCACTCCCCCGCGCTCTCCCGACACCCACCGTAATAGGATCGGGCCCAGCCTGGATGAGGCCGGACCCCGCACCCTCCACTGTACCCGGCTGAAGTGGGGTAGATCCCTCAGAGATCCCTCAGGTGATGTCACGTGTCACGTGTAACACGTGATTGGGCGGAGTTCTGAGCATGCGCAGAACGGACAGAATGATCTAGAAGTGTGACAGTGTGAAACATGGTTGCTGTTTGCTGTTAAATAAAAGTTCTAGTTATGTTCTTCCAGAATATGTTTCTTTATGAGTAACCCACGGTACGTATAGAGAACGCACAAGCGGCACGGTTGACGCCGTCTGCCGGGATTCACGTGCCCTCCTGCAGGCAGTGTCCCCGGCGGAGAAAGCCCATCTCAGAGGGTGGTCGCTGTACATGTATCTCTGCACCTCAGACTGCTCAGTGGGAGGGTGTGGCGGCTCCTGGGCTTGGGGGCTGGTGAGGAGTCGGTGGGCTCGGGTCTTTTCAGAGGCATCCGACTCGATACTAAACGCATCCTTTGTCTTTACCATCTCTGATGTTCGCAGGTCATTGTAGCTTCCTATAAGATCAATACTGCTGCTGTTGCCGAATGCTGTTGCTGTCTCTGCCTAGGATCCAGGCTGAAAGTAAGTCCGCCTTCACAGTGTCAGAATGAGGCTCCTTTCAAAATGAACCGCTGACCCACCACAGGTCAGAGTTCTGTGGAAAGTTCCAAGCACTCTCTTCCGTGATGTATTCCACTGTACAGCCCACTCTGGTGGTATCATCTGCAAACACGCAGAAACGATTGGAGCAGAATCTGGCTGCATAGTGATAAGTGTACAGGATGTAGAGTTGGGGCTGAAGACATGACCTTGTGGAGCACCAGTGTTAAGGATAACCCTGGTGAAGGTGTTTCTGCCTCTCCATACTGACTGACACAGTTTGGTCAGAAAATGAAGGATCCAGTTGCAGAGGGAGGCGCTGACTCCTCGGTTCCAGAGTTTGGTGAAAAGTTTGTTTGCTGTTAAAGTAATAAAAGTGAAGTTGTAGCCAAGAATTAATAGTCTAATATAGGTGTTGTTATTATCCAGATACTCCAGTTCCATCAAAGTGACCACCACTACTTGTTCCTCAGTTTTACCCATGTGGCCTCACTGGACGATACCTGAATATCCTCTCTAAGCACTACTGTAATGTTCTCTCTTATCAAAGGCAAATCTGCTCTTCCTTCTTGACCGATATGTGGAGGAACCTGCTAGAGAGACTGTAACTGGGTGTCCTTTTAGTGAATGAAATATAAGGGGTGATTGATAAGTTCGTGGCCTAAGGTAGAAGGAGTCAATTTTAGAAAGCCTAGCGCATTTATTTTTCCTACATTTACACACTAAGTCCAGCGGTCGTGGAGCATATGGATCCCTTCTTTGTAGAAGTCGGCGTCTTTGACCTCCAGAAGTGGTCCACAGCAGGGGTGATTGATAAGTTTGTGGCCTAAGGTAGAAAGAGATGAGTTACATTTTCACTGAAAGATCATGTAACGAGAGTTGTATAATTCATCTCCTTCTACCTTAGACTCACTTGGTAGTGCAATAATATCAGCGCCTGACTCTGGAGCGAAGGTTCCTGAGTTCAAATCCAAGTTGGGTTGAGCGTTGAGCTAGCAACTTGGCCTCGTAAAACAAGAATAGCTTTCTACGGAAACACCATCATGACGGTGCCCCGATAACTCCACTGCCGAGCTAAAGGCTATTCTTCTTATACTACCTTAGGCCACGAATCAGCCCTGCTGTGGACCACCTGGAGGTCCAAGACGCTTGTTACATGCACATGCAGTTCAACTCTTTGAGTGATAATGCAGAAACTTTGAAGTTAAAAACTCATCTCCTTCTGCTTTAGGCCATGAACTTATCAATCACCCCTGCTGTGGACCACTTCTACAAAGAAGGGATCTGTATGCTCCAAGACTGCTGGACTAAGTGTGTAAATGTAGGAGGGGACTATGTTGAAAAATAAATGTGCTAGGTTTTCTAAAATTGACTCCTTCTACCTTAGGCCACAAACTTATCAATCACCCCTCGTAGGGCATACAGCAGGACATTATTCAGCATTCAGCACTATCATCTCCTCAAAACTAGTCAATACACGCCAAGACCTACAATACCCCCTTGTGCAACTGGATCTGTAAATCTGCTCACCTGCAGTCCACAGTCAGTTCAGATTGGCAACAACACCATCAGCACGGCTGCATCACAAAGCTGTGTGCTTAGACCCTTGCTCTGCTGTGAGACTAAGTACAGCTCCAATGCCATGCGTGATGACAAACCAGCACATAGGAGGGGGATTGAAAATCAGGTTAAATGGTGCCACAACAACCTCTCACTCAACATCAGCAAAACTAAAGAGCTGATTATTGAGTACAGTAGGACAAAACCAGAATCCTCATCAGGGATCAAGGGTGGAGAGAGTCAATTGTGTTTAATTCATTGGCATTATAATTTCAGAGAATCCGTTCTGGGACTAGCATGTAAATGCTGTGCCATCGTGTTTAATTCATTGGCGTTATAATTTCAGAGAATCCGTTCTGGGACTAGCATGTAAATGCTGTGCCATCGTGTTTAATTCATTGGCGTTATAATTTCAGAGAATCCGTTCTGGGACTAGCATGTAAATGCTATTCCAAAGATGGCATGGCATCACTTCTACATTCTCAGCAGTTTGTGCAGATTCGGCATATTATCTACAACCTTGACAAACAATTATAAATGCACAGAGCACTGTATCCTGACTAGTTGCATTATGGCCTAGTATGGCAACACCTTGAACGAAAATCCTACAAAAAGCAATGGATGCAGCCCAGTCCATCACAGGATACAGGAGCCCTAGATCCCATACCACCAGCTTCAGGGACAGGTATTACTCTTCAACCATCAGGCTCCTGAAAACCAGCATGGGTAACTTCACTCAGCCCAACAGTAAAATATTCCACAACCTATGATTCATAGAAACATAGAAAACCTATAGTGCAATACAGGACCTTCGGCCCACAAAGCTGTGCCGAACATGTTCTTGCCTTAGAAATTACCTCAGGTTACCCATAGTCCTCTATTTTTCTAAGCTCCATGTACCTATCTAGGAGTCTCTTAAAAGACCCTATTGTATCCACCTCCACCATCGCTGCCGGCAGCCCATTCCACACACTCACCACTCTCTGTGTAATAAAAAAAATTACCCCTGTACCTACTTCCAAGCACCTTAAAACTGTGTCCTCTTGTGCTAGCCATTTCAGCCCTAGGAAAGCCATTTCAGCCTCTGACTATCCATACGATCAATGCCTCTCATCATCTTATACACCTCTATCAGGTCACCTCTCATCCTCCGTCGCTCCAAGGAGAAAAGGCAGAGCTCACTCAACCTATTCTCATAAGGCATGCCCCCCAATCCAGGCAACATCCTTGTAAATCTCCTCTGCACCCTTTCTATAGTTTCTACATCCTTCCTGTAGTGAGGCGACCAGAACTGAGCACAGTACTGCAAGTGGGGTCTGACCAGGGTCCTATATAGCTGCAACATTACCTCTTAGCTCTTAAACTCAATTCCACGATTGATGAAGACCAATGCACAGTACACCTTCTTAACCACAGTGTCAACCTGTGCAGCAGCTTTGAGTGTCCTATGGACCTGGTCCCCAAGGTCTCTCTGATCCTCCACATTGCCAAGAGCCTTACCATTAATACTATATTTTGCATCATAGTTGACCTACCAAAATGAACTACCTCACACTTAACTGGGTTGAACTCCATCTGTCACTTCTCAGCCCAGTCTTGCATCCTATCAATGTCCCGCTGTAACCTCTGACAGCCTTCCACACTATCCACAACACACGCAACCTTTGTATCATCAGCAAATTTACTAACCCATCCCTCCACTTCCTCATCCAGGTCATTTACAGAAATCATGAAGAGAAGAGGCCCCAGATCAGATCCTTGAGGCACACCACTGGTCACCGACCTCCATGCAGAATATGACCTGTCTACAACCACTCTTTGCCTTCTGTGGGCAAGCCAGTTCTGGATCCACAAATCAATGTCCCCTTGGATCCCATGCCTCCTTACTTTCTCAATAAGCCTTGCAAATGCCTTGCTGAAATCCATATACACTACATCTACTGCTCTTCCTTCATCAATGTGTTTAGTCACATCCTCAAAAAATTCAATCAGGCTTGTATGGCACGACTTGCCTTTGACAAAGCCTTGCTGACTATTCCTAATCATATTATGCCTCTTCAAATGTTCTCCATCTACTTACCAACCACTGAAGTAAGACCCACTGGTCTATAATTTCCTGGGCTATCTCTACTCCCTTTCTTGAATAAGGGAACAATATCTGCAGTCCTCCAATCCTCCTGAACCTCTCCCATCCCCACTGATGATGCAAAGATCATCACCAGAGGCTCAGAAATCTCCACCCTTTGCCTCCCATGGTAGTCTGGGGTACATATCATGCTGTCCCGGTGACTTATCCAACTTGATGCTTTCCAAAAGCTCCAGCATATCGTCTTTCTAATATCTACATGCTCAAACTTTTCAGTCTGCTGTAAGTCATCCCTACAATCACCAAGATCCTTTTCCATAGTGAATACTGAAGCAAAGTACTCATTAAGTACCTCTGCTATCTCCTCCGGTTCCATAAACACTTTTCCACTGTCACCCTTGATTGGTCCTATTCTCTCACATCTTATCCTCTTGCTCTTCACATACTTGTAGAATATCTTGGTGTTTTCCTTAATCCTGTTAGCCAAGGCCTTCTCATGGGCCCTTCTGTCTCTCCTAAGTTCATTCTTAAGCTCCTTCCTGCTAGCCTTATAATCTTCAAGATCTCTATCGTTCCCTAGTTTTTTGAACCGTTCATAAGATTTTTTTCTTCTTGACTAGATTTACGACAGCCTTTGTACACCATGGTTCCTGTACCCTACCCTTTCCCTGTCTCATTGGAACATACCTATGCAGAACCCCACGCAAGTATCTTCTGAACATTTGCCACATTTCTTTCGTGCATTTCCCTGAGAACATCTGTTCCCAATTTATGCTTCCAAGTTCCTGCCTGATAGCCTCATATTTCCCCTTACTCTAGTTAAACATTTCCCTAACTTGTCTGTTCCTATCCCTCTCCAATGCTATGGTAAAGGAGATAGAATTGTGATCACTATCTCCAAAATGCTCTCCCACTGAGAGATCTGACACCTGACCAGGTTCATTTCCCAATACCAGATCAAGTACAGCCTCTCCTGAAAACCTTCCTGAACACATCTAACAAACTCCACCCCATCTAAACCCCTCACACTAGGGAGATGCTAATCGATATTTGGGGAATTAAAATCTCCCACCATGACAACCCTGTTATTATTACACCTTTCCAGAATCTGATGTCCCTGTTACTATTGGGTAGTTTATAAAAAACACCCAGTAGATTTCCCCAGTTGATTCACTTAAATCGTTTTTTATTATTGTTATTATTTTGTAATTGCACAGCTGGTATTTTTGGGCACATTGGTGGTAGTTTTTCAATGATTCTATTGTCTCTCTTTGTATTTACTGTGAATGCCAACAAAAATTGAATCTCAAGTGTAGTATGTGGTGACAAAGGTACTTCGAACTCTTGCTTACACTTCTATCACATTTGCAGGGTTTGTGTATTGGAACATTGTGCTGCTAGTCCTGCCCATCTCATAGCCATATTTCTGTTATGTCCTAGTCCCCTGGGCCAGTTCACACCCTGAGTTCACCTGCCTTACCTGTTAACCCTCTTGCATTGAAATAATTGCAGTTTATGCCTGCAGTCTTTCCTGTTTCTTTGCTACACTTTTGACAGTCCTGTCTACCAAACTTGCTGTCGTTGACTACGGTATTTCCCCCCAAATGTCTAAACAGCCTCGTTTCTGTTCAGGGACCTCCACTGTCAATCTCTAGGTTAAACCTGGAGATTGACACTTGCAAATTTCTCACCTGGATGCTGGTCCCCCTCCAGTTCAAGTCCAATGATCTAAGAACCTGAATCCCTGCCCCTTGTACTGGCTCGTCAGCAACAAATTACTAATGAGGCATTAGCAATCCTAACATACATTAAAGTAGATAAATCCCCATGGCCTGGCCAAGTGCATCCTTAGACCTTGTGAAAAGGTAGTGAAGAAATTATGGGGCCTTTACAAAAATATTTGCATATTCGTTCGCCACAAGTGATTTTCAAGAAACCTGGAGAGCAGTTAATATTGTGTCATTATTTTAAAAAGCCAGTAAAAAAGAAGAGGGCAGTGAGCCAGACATCAGTGGTGAATACATTACTGGAAACGATTCTGAGGGGCAGCATCTACCAGCATTTGGATAGATATGTTCTGATTAGGGATAGTCAGCAGAGTTTTGAATGTGGGAAATCACATCTCATAAATTTATAGGACTTTGTCGAAAAGGTAACTAAGAGGATTGATGAGGGAAGGGCAGTGAATATTGTCTATGTGAACCTTAGCAAGTCCTGCATGGACGGGTAGTGTGGAAGGTGATATCACAATGCATGAAGTGAGAGCTGGCTACATGTCTTGATGGTAGGAAGCAGACATTGATGGTGGAAGGTTGTTTTCCCCCTTTGATTAGTGATGTGCCTCAGAGTTTGGTGCTGGGCCCATTTTTCTTCATTTATCTAATTGATTTGAATGAAAATGTACAAGGCATGGTTAATGTTTGCAAATGACACCAAAACAGGACCACAGATAATGAAAAAAGTTATCATGGGACTGAAGAACAGCAAGTGGAATTGAACCTAGTTAAGTGTAAGGTAACAAGCAATCTGCTGGAGGAACAGCAGGCCGAGCAGCATCTGTGGAAGGAGAAGAAATTGTCAATGTCTTTCTTTCACATTGCTCCTCAATCTGCTGAGTTCCTCCAGTAGATTGTTTGTTGTTCCATTATCCAGTATCTGCAGCCCCTCGTCTTTAAGTATGAGGCGCAGCATTTTGATAAGTCAAAATAGGGTGGGACTTTCATAGTGTAAACAAGTCTCATGTCTCAGTCACGATTCTGGTGAAGGGTCTTTGACCTGAAATGTTTGCTCTGTTTCTCTTCCCACAGATGTAGCCTGATCCCCTGAGTGTTTCCTGTCCTTGTTTTATTTCTGAAAGTCATGTCTCTATGTATTCCTTACCACTGGGCTCCCCAGGCTTAAATCTCAAATTTCAAATTTATGTTCCTTCAAGATTACAAACATGACAAGCACATGTTAATGTCATGTACTCTGCTGCTGCAAAAAGCTAATTTCATGGCATTTACACTGTGGATGTATGTTTACGAAAACAGTAACCTTAAAATTGAATTTCCAACCCTTTCTCCACAAAATTCCAGTAACCCGTTATTTGGGAATTCTCATCGTTCACTGACCAGCTGTCTGAGTGTTGGCCCTCACACACCCTTTAACAAACTCTCCACATTCTCTTTTAAACTATCAGGTTCTTTGGAAATTGTATTTTCCTACTGTGTGACATATGTTAAACAATATGAATTAGATGGTTATTGGAGTATTAACATACAACAGTTAATAATGCAGCAAATAAGCTGATGTGACACCACCAGTTCCCAATATGCTGGTTACTGGAGTTCTGTATCTACTTGTAGAACTTACTTGAATATTTTGTAAACTTCAACCAAATTAAGGTGCCAAATGGACAGAACACAACTTAAAAGTTTCTAATAAAAACAGAAACACTCAGCAGGTCATGAGAAGTGACAAAACAAGTTGCTTGTAAACATTCTCACTTTTCTGATAACGGGCCTTAGATTAACTGTTCATTCCGTTTCTGTTCCACAGATGCTGCTCGACCTGCTGCCTGTTTCTGATTTTTCTGTTTTTATTTCTGAATTGTTCTACCTCCATCTACCATCTACCTGCTCTTGTGTCCCATCTTCAGCCCTTCCCCTCCCCTACTGGTTTATCATCCAACCACCAGCCCTCAGACTTTCAGTTACCCTGGCCCCGCGGGGTCTCAGCTCCTCCCCCCAATCGTTATACTGGCCAACTTCCCACTTTATTGTCAGCCCTGAAGCAGGATTTCAACTTGAATCATTGACAATTCCTTATCTCTCATTGATGTTACTAGACCCACTGAGCTCCCCCAACAGATAGTCTGTTGCTGCAGATTCCAGCACCTGCAGTTTCTTGTGCTTAAACAATTGACCCTCATCTAAAATCTTCACATACAAGACCAAGACATTGCAATACATATATAGATATCATAGTTTTCTCTGTGTGATTTAAAGGTATTTTGGCTAACTTTAGCACTCGAGACATTGTCATAGCCTGGATAGTATCTTCATTGCAGGCTTGGGAGTCCCAGTCAAGTTATATTAAGGACCTGGGTGACAATGGAGCTAACTAAAACAGAATTCACGAGGAATATTAAGGGAGGTGGAAGGTATATTATAGGTTGAGTAACTGTCTTTTATTCCCCATCTGCAGATGTTTGCCTCCATCGTTTACTCCTTATTAGCAATCATTGGCTCAGCAATTTGTTTTGGTATATCTGCCTACGGACTTGCAGATGGACCTCTTTGCTTATCTAATGTCACCTTACCCAACAATGACCATGCTCAGCTGTGGAATTACCCATTCCAGAAGAGGACTGTCAGGTAACACTTGGTACTTACTCTCTAAAACTTTTGCCTCTAGTTAGTGTGACTTTTCTGTAATTCACAATTCAAAGAAAACTTAATTTTCTTTTATTGTAAATTAATTCAAAAAGTGTTGTAACATCTCCTTTCTCTTTATCCCAGTGCATTGGTACTGGGGTTAGTGTGGTCAGATCTAATCTCTCCTGATGAGTTTCTGCTTTTTCCATGTGTGTGATATCAGACCTGACTGTGCGGTGTGTTTTGTATCTTTTGCCTGCAGTGCTGCCAGCTACCTGCATGACTCTTCTCGCTGGGGAACTTGTGTGGAACCCAAGAACATTGTGGTCTGGAATATAATATTCTTCTCCGTACTCCTTGCAGTCAGTACCCTGGAGGCTCTTCTATGTAGCTTTCAGATCATAAATGCATTTTTTGGTTGTATTTTTGGTAGATAGCAGCTTGTTGGTCACATATTGACCTCCCGAACATCACAGGCTTGTTTCACTGGATGGAATTCTCCTACAGTGGCACGCAAAAGCTTGGGCACCCCGGTCAAAATTTCTGTCACTGTGAATAGCTAAGCGAGTAAAAGATGACCTGATTTCCAAAAGGCATAAAGTTAAAGATGACACATTCCTTTAATATTTTAAGCAAGATTACTTTTTTATTTCCATCTTTTACAGTTTCAAAATAACAAAAATGGAAAAGGGCCCAAAGCAAATGTTTGGGTGAAGGTCTTTTGCAGTCAAATAGGTGTTTTGATTTGCCTTTCTAGCAATCCTATGAGCAGTTTTCTCAGAAAGTTTTCTTCCTCCTTAGATGGAGAGATGTTGCCCCGCCCACTCATGCGCAATGGCTTAACGACATTATGGCCTGCTTGGAGCTCGAAAAAATTCATTATTCAGTTCTTAACTCGGATCTAAAGTTCCATAAGGTCTGGGGACCTTTTATCGAGTACTTTCATAACCTTCCTCTTGACTAGGGTTTTTTTTTCTTTTCGGTCCCTTGCTTTTAGCTCCCGTTTTTTTCTGATAGTAGGCAGTATTATCCTCTGTTGCTAAGTGTATTCACAGTCTGGGAGTTTGACTGTCCGGACTTATACTCTTTATACTGTGTGGTGGTTGGTCTGGAGTTGTTGTTGTTTTTCTCTTGTGTGGTGGGGCTTGGGGAGGACACTAAACTCACTTGTCTTTAATTTAGGTGCTTTTTTGTTAAATTCTCTTCCTTTGTAGCATATTGTTATTGTATGCTTAATCTTGCACTGTATTAATGCTCCTCATTGGGATTTGGGGTTTTTAATTTTGTAAAATGTTTTGAAAAACTAATTAAAAAATTTAAAAAAAAAGAAAAGGAAGTTTTCTTGGTCTTCCAGACCTCAACTTGACCTCCATCGTTCCTGTTAACTGCCATGTCTTGATTACATTATGAACTGAGGAAACAGCTACTTGAAAACTCTTTGATCTCTTCTTATAGCCTCTTCCTGCTTTTTGGGCATCATTTATTTTAATTTTCAGAGTGCTAGGCAGCTGCTTAGAGGAGTCCATGGCCGCTGATTGTTGGGACAAGGTTGGAGGAGTCAGGGTATTTATAAAGCTTTGAAATTTGCTTCACCTGGCCTTTCCTAACGATGACTGTAAACAAGTCATAGGCCTAGCAAGCTAATTAAGGTGTGAGACCTTGGTAAAAGTTATCTGAGAGCTCAAATCTCTCGGGGTGCCCAAATTTTTACATGATGTTTTTCTCACTCTAAAATTGTACAAAACAAAAATAATACACTAAATTTGCTTAAAATGTTGAAAAGAATGTTTCAACAAAGCCTGGCTGTCGATGTAGTTGCTCCTACTCTACTTAATTTATTGTTTCCAACTTGTTTTGTAAACTTACTTTTTTTCCCTTGAAATATTAATAAGATTGTATTCTGTTTCATTTTTCAAGAACTCGCTTTTCAAAATGTTTTGCAAATGGCTGATCTTTTTTTAAAACACTTTTTTGCTGGTGTTTATAGCATTCCCTTCTCAATGTTTTGAGTAAGGTGGAAGTTTGCTTTTTTCTCAATCTTTTTCATGTCTGTTTTTATCTTTTTCATTTAGTTAATAAATTAATAACCAGTTTATAGATTAGGACTGTTAAAGTTTGAAGTTTTTTCTGATCTGGTGATTGATTGTTTTTTTCCTGAAATATTAATAAAATTGTTTCACTTTTCAAGATCTCGCTGTAGTGTTCTCATGCAGTGTGTTGAAACTCTGACTAAACACCAAGTTAAACCAGAGTCAATGAGGACAGGATTGCAGTTCGATTAACCATTTACTGTTCACTTTTCCACATTAACGTATGGTGACAACTGTTGATCTTACTGCGATCCTGTCCTCATTGACTCCGGTTTAACTTGGTGTTTAGTCAGAGTTCCAACACACTGCATGAGAACACTACAGTGAAAAGGCGTTGCTTCTATGATGTTTCTTAGTGAGTAGAAATGGAGTTGTCCTCGTGTTGAACCTGCACATGCAAGTCCCCGCCTTCCCATTTCTCCAAACCGGAACTTACGCACAAGATGCAGCAAAACTGGGTGTGATGTCATCACATGACGTGATACATCACAGATAATGAATTTACCTTCAGCAACTGCAACGTAGTTATCAACCTTT
The DNA here is from genome assembly GCF_048418815.1 of Hemitrygon akajei. Lineage (NCBI taxonomy): Eukaryota > Metazoa > Chordata > Chondrichthyes > Myliobatiformes > Dasyatidae > Hemitrygon > Hemitrygon akajei. The sequence continues at coordinate 114,326,540 of NC_133126.1, forward strand.
AACTTTAACTAGAAAATAGTTACAAATGAATTATTTAAAGTGAAAATGTAATAAAGCTAAATAAATGCCTTAAGGGCAACACACTCGCTTTTCAAAATGTTTTGCAAATATGACATTCCTTTTTCAATGTCTTACGGTGGTATTTTGCATCTTTTTTCAATTTTGGAGATTTGCCTTCAAGAGAGTGAGAGTAAGGGAGTTTCTAGTTAGCTTTCTGGCACTCTATTGGCCAGTTTTTGGGCTTTTGTGGGTGGGGGGTGGGGCTATCCTTAGTTTAGTTTTTTTTCCATCTGGGCTGAACTGAAACTACAAATATGTCTGAATTGTCATAACTTCCAGTTCCCCTTTAAACCTTATCCCTCATGAGTTTTCTATGCAGGAAGGTTAACCCTTTACATACCATATGGTTTATTCAAATAAAATGGATAATATTACTAACTTTGTCTTATGGAATACAAATGGTTTGAATCATCCGATTAATCAGAAGAAGATTTTTTAAATTTTTCATAGATTGAATATTCAGATTATTTTTGCCCAGGAAACTCATGTGAGGAAGGAGGATAATCAGCGTTGTTTAGGTTTTGGAAAGGCCAACAATTTCACTCTAACTCACAGGCTAAGGTAAAAGGTGTATCCATTTTTATAGACTCCTCGATTTCATTTGTTCACGATGAAACAATCTCAGACCCGAATGGTAGATTTCTATTAATTACTGGTTTACTTTATAACCAAAAAGTTGTTATGGTTAATATCTATGCACCAAATGCCGACTATCCTGAATTCTTTAAACATCTATTTGCATCTCTTCCTAATTTAAATGAATATATGGGCGAGATTTTAACTGTTGCCTGAGGCTACATCCACACTAGACCGGATAATTTTAAAAACGCCAGTTTCGTGTAAGGACAATAGGCGTCCACACTATGCGCTTTTTAAAATATCTCTGTCCACATTGAAACGGAGATTTCGGCGAATCTCCTCCTCCTGTGCATGTGCAGGACACATCTACCGAAAACAAGCAACATGTTTGGCGTTTGTGTAGTTACAGACTAGAAAAACTTAAAACGACGGACAGCTGTTGGCTGTCATGCAGGAGAACTTAAAAGTAAAAAAAAACACAAATACTGGAGTGTATGGAGGCAACCGACAGGGAGTTCATGGACTGATTGACCCGGCTGACGACGAACATTGAAAAACTGACTAACAGATTCCGGTGACGTCATCGTCGAGAATGGCAGCTTAAGTCACTAGCTCCTCCGGAAAAATGCGTATTAAGCCCCGTTAACCTATCAAATATAATATTTTTCGAAAAATATTTGAACTGAAAACAGGGGCAGGAATGGGGAGAAGAAATGGAAATAAAAAAAGCGACACTGCGGAGCCTGCGTCCGAGAGGAGTGCAGCGAGCCGCTCTCCTACCCGACTGCGTGCGAGCGAGGCGGCTGCTAGGCCTCGTTCAGGCAAAGTGGCGAATATCTTCGAAATCCTGAAAGAAATAATAGAGATCTAGAAAGATATAAAGCAGCAGCTCCGTGATATTAAGGCAGAGCTCACCAACGTTAATCAAAAAATAGTGGTGACAGAGACTCGAATTGAGAAGGTGGAAGATCGCGTTCAAAACGTGGAACGGATACTGAGCAAGACAATAAAAATAATACATCACCAAGAAGGTAAACTGCTTGACCTGGAGGGAAGATCACGGCGGAAAAACATCAGAACCTACAACGTTCCCGAAGGAGCGTCTATGACGGAGTTTGTCATAAAGTTACTGCGGGACGCGCTGGATCTTCCCTCGGTTATGGAGCTGGAAGTCGAGAGAGCCCGCGGCACGTTTGTACCAAAACCTACCCAGGATAGAAAGCCACGCTCAATAATAATAAAATTCCTGCGGTACAGCACCAAGGCGCAGATTCTACAAAGGGCCTGGGGTAAGAACAGTGTTTTACGATGATAAATTAATATATTTCGACCAAGATTACCCCCCCGCCCCGCGGTCCTGTAGAAATGCAAAGAATACTCTGAAGTAAAGCGAGTACTAAAGCAAAACAAGATTAGATTTCAAACTCCGTACCCTGCTAAACTTCGAGTGTTTTATGACAACGGGACGTGGTTGTACCAGACAGTGGAAGAGGCGACTACAGACATGAAGGCCAGAGGGTTGCCTGTTAGCGTCACCAAAATGAGGGAAAGCCTGGCTGAGGAATTATCCCGCTCCGCTTGGGAAATAGTGCGAGAATCGAGAAGGCAGGAGACGGGAGGAGGCCAAGAGAAATATATCAGGAAGAGACCGGGAGTTTCTCAAAGACAGTCCTCACCCTCTTCAGAAGAGCCATAAGGTTTAGCTAACTTTAAAAATGTTGAGAAGCTAAACGGAAACAAAAGTACACGGTGATATACCTATCTTGAGAAATACTTATTATAATGTGGATTTTATATTACTTAGTTGTTGTTATTTATTCTCTCACTTACTCCTTTTTCCCCACCAAAATGAGAATATATATATGTGTATGTAATGTGTGTATGTGTATGTTACGTGTGTATGTATGTGTGTGTGTGTGTGTGTATGTGTATATATATAGGAGGAATACACAGGGAAATCTTTTCTATGTAATGGATTTGTTCACTGACTTTTGTGAATACTGCATTGGGGACCCTCAAATCACAAGTAGGAGGGGTTATCCCCCACAGCTAGACATTTCCTCTAGCTCAATGCAGGGTCATCTACTGGAGACCTCAGCCTTGGAATCACATGTTCGTTGCCATTTTTGTTATTATTTGTGTTTCTTGGTTCTTATTTGTTCAGGGAGTAGATCGATTAAGTTTTATTCTAATTTCAATGGTACATTGACAGATAAATACAGATGGCTAAGGACAAGGTAAAATTCATTTCTTTTAATGTCAATGGGCTATTAAATCCAATCAAACGTAAGAGAATTTTATCCAATTTGGAACAATTTGATTTATACTGGGAAAAATGGTTTAACTACATAATGCCTCATAGGCCTGATTTTATTCTCACAAATCAATGAACATGTTGTAAAAAAAAAATCACTCCCTACTTGTACATAGTTCTTTCCTTTTGCTTGTTTTTTCTTTCCGCTCTTTTCTATAAGTGTATACCTCAGATAAAAACTTTGTGGAGATTTGTGATATATGTGATTATATGATATATATGTACAATGTCTGAAATACATCTTATGGAAATGTTTGTTTGATGATGAACTTCAATAAAAAAATAAATTACAAAAAAAAGAAAAACTGACTAACTCTGTTGCATTATTAAAGCACCTTGTTAAATGTATAAATGTTTTAATGTCTGCATCAGTGTTACCTTGTATTTCCATACAATGTTACATTAGGCTGTTACACATCTATTGTCAGAGAAGTACTTGCATAAATAGGTAAATCACCTTCATACAAGCAAGGACAGAAAACAGGGCAAAGTGAGTATACTTATTTATTCAGTAAGTTATGGGTCAAAGTATTTGGTGAGTACATTTCTAACTCTTCTGGCTTCAGTCTCGTTGCCATCTGTTCTGAAATTGTTAGGTTGCATTCAAGAAAACAATGAAATGGCACACTGCCATCTGACAGCGTTTTCAGATTTCTCCGGTTACCCCGCCCACACTGATCTGCCCGAGCGGCGTTTTCAAAAATACCCACCCTGGAAAGCGTTTTTGAAAAGCTCTGGTTTCAGGGGACGAAAACACCGTTTTAGTGTGGACGGAGGGTAAAAACAAAGAGAAAAAGCTTTGGTTACGGATTTATCTGGTGTAGTGTGGGTGTACCCTTAATCCTTCGATGGACAGGTCTGCGTCCAATCAGGTACCTCCAAACAAATCTGCTATTCTTATTTATTCCTTTTTAGTTGACTATGGAATTTTAGAAATTTGGAGGTTTTTACATCCTAACGATAAAAAATTTTCATTCTTTTCTCATGTATGTCATAATTACTCTCGAATTGATTACTTTTTTATTGACTCTCGATTAGTTCCATCTATTACTGTTTGTGAGTACGATGCAATCACCGTTTCTGATCATGCACCCTTGAAACTATCAATCAAATTAACTGATGTAACTTTTAGTGCTAGACAATGGCGATTTAATTCTACTGTACTTCAGGACTTAAACTTTGTTAACTTTATTAAAGAACAGATTGCCTTTTTCTTTTCAACTAACTTTACGGAAGAAATGATGTTATGTCATGCTTAAACTTAGAGAAGATTCGCCGTTAAATTTCTGAACCTAGACCAGATTTTTTAACATTGTGGGGACCTTTTTTGAATTATTTTCAAAATCTTTGATTTGCTATTTAGCACAGATGTCAGTTAATAATATGTTTTGCTATATGATAAGGTTTTTTCCTTTTCTTTTTTTTAACGCAAACAGTTGCTTTTTTTTCTGGTAGTGGGTTTAGATTTTTTTGTATAATGAAATTATCTCTTCAATAGTATGTTTAAATTTAATTTATATGGATGTGGGGTAATGAGTATATTTGTGATTCTAATATATTGTAATCGATATATTATATATCCTACTGTACTCTGTATTCTTTTATGTAAGAGATCAATAAAAATATTGAAAAAGAAAAGAATGTTTCATCTTTAACTTTATGACTTTTGGAGTTCAGTTCATCTTCTACTCACTTAACTATTCACAGTAACAGAAATTTTGACCGGGGTGCCTAAAATTTTGTATGCCACTGTATAATTGAAACTGATCAGCAGCAATTTTTATCCCACCCATTGGGTGTCATAAGGGGTGCGTTGGGAATGGACCCAAATACTTCAGACACTGAAGTACAAGGAACAGGACGGGACAAAACTAAAGGACAGGACTGGTCGCAAACTAGGCTAGGGAAAGCAGGACCAGGACGAGGGACTGGGAACAAGGAGCCTGGGCAAGGACTCCGAGCCTGAGACTGCACAAGGACCCAGAGTCTGGGTTGTGACTCGGGCTCAGACCCCAAACCAGGCGAAGACGTGATGAGGCCTGAGTTCTTGGGGCTTGAGGCTGGGGTCTTGAGGCTTGCATAACTCAGAGGCTGGAGCTTGGAGGCAGACTAGGAACTGTACATAGACATAGAGCCGGGACTTCTCCTTCGACAAGCTGTGACTCAACTTTCACTCCACACCAAGGTGGGGCAGGTCCATCCGTCAGGCAACAACAGAATGGCCTGACTTACCCGACAGAGGCAAAGACAAGACAGATTTCCCCCGCAGGGCAATGGCAGAACAGCCAGACTTACCCCATGGGGCGAGGACAGGAAGAGACAAACACCAAAGAACAACAGACAGTTCCACCTCTGCTTCGGGGTTGCTCCGAGTCGCAGTTACAGCCAGCAACCTTGGCTGGCTATGGAAACAACCAGATCCCTACCTAGCTCAGAGTGGCTGACAGCCACCCAGCTGGCCCAGGAAACAGCTGAATCCATACCACAGTGACAGCTCCGACTACTGACAGCAAGGCTCCAAGAAGCAATGGTTCTCCAACTCAGCCTAAAAATGGCAAGTGGTCGTTCTAGCCTTCCACCAGCCACTTACTCCCCAAGAATCTTGACAAGACAACCCCCCCAACCACACTCAATCCCAGGGCCACTGATATACCCAGCCCCAAGATGAGCATCAGGTGCTTATGATTAAGTTCAACTGAAACATGGGACAGCCGGAGGACCCGGAGTTTGCGGACCGGACCGTGAACCGGAATGTGACCTCTTGTCCTGGACTCATCCACCAAGGGAAACAGCCTTTCCACATCTACTCTGTCCAACCCTTTCAACATTTGAAATGTTTCTATGAGATCCCCTCTCATTCTTCTATACTCTAATAAATACAGTCCAAGAGCCGACAAATGCTCCTCATATGTTAGTCCCTGCATTCCAGGAATCATCCTTGTGAATCTTCTCTGAACTCTCTCCAACATCAGCACATCCTTTCTAAGAGAGGGGGCCCAAAACTGCACACAGTATTCCAAATGGGATCTCACCAGTGCCCCATAGAGCCTCATCAACACCTCCTTACTCTTATACACTATTCCTCTTGAAATGAATGCCAACGTAGCATTCGCTTTCCTTACTGCCGATCCAACCTGGTGGTTAACCTTTAGGGTATCCTGCACTAGGACCCCCAAGTCCCTTTGCACTTCCGATTTTTGAATTTTCTCCCCATCTAAATAATAATCTGCCCGATTGTTTCTTCTTCCAAAATGTACAACTGTACATTTCTCAACATTGTATCTCATCTGCCATTTCTTTGCCCACTCTCCTAAACTGACCAAGTCTCTCTGCAGCCTTTCCGTTTCTTCAACACTTCCTGCTCCTCCACCTATCCTGGTGTCATCCACAAACTTAGCCACAAAACCATTTAATCCATAATCTAAATCATCAATATACAGTGTGAAAAGAAGAGGCCCCAACACCGACCTCTGCGGAACACCACTAGTAACCGGCAACCAACCAGAATAGGATCCCTGCATTCCCACTCTTTGCTTTCTGCCTATCAACCAATGCTCCACCCATTCCAATATCCTTCCTGTAATTCCATGGGCCCTCATCTTATTAAGCAGCCTCTTATGCGGCACCTTATCAAAGGCCTTTTGGAAATCCAAATACACAACATCCACAGCCTCTCCCTTGTCAATCTTATTTGAGATTACCTCAAAAAATTCCAATAGGTTGGTGAGGCAGGATCTTCCCTTCATGAAACCATGTAGGCTTGGGCCTATCTTGTCATGCACCGCAAGGTAATTCATCATCTCATCCTTGAGGATCGACTCCAATAACTTTCCAACTACCGATGTCAGACTAATAGGTCTGTAATTTTCTTTTTACTGCCTCCCCCCTTTCTTAAACAGCGGAACTACATTTGCGACCTTCCGGTCCTCCGGAACCGTGCCAGAGTCTACTGATTCCTGGAAGATTATTTCCAATGCCTCCACAAACTCCAAAACCACCTCCTTCAGAACCCGTGGATGCACTTCATCCAGTCCGGGAGACTTATTTATCCTTAGTCCATTTAACTTCCCAAGCACTTTCTCTCCAGTTATCTTGACTGTACCTAATTCTATTCCCTAAGACCTCGGGCAATCAGGTATGTTGCTGATGTCTTCCACTGTGAAGACTGATGCAAAATACTCTTTAGTTCCTCTGCCATCTCTTTGTTACCCATTATAATTTCTCCAGCATCCTTTTCAACAGGTCCTATATCTACCCGTGTCACTCTTTTACTCATCATATATTTAAAAGACTTTGTGTCCTTTTTTATGTTAATTGCCAATTTCCTTTCATAATTCATCTTTTCTTTCCTAATGACTTTCTTAGTTACCTTCTGTCATTTTTAAAGTTCGTCCAGTCCTCAGTTTTCCCACTAATTTTTGCTTCCTCGTACACTGCCTCTTTTGCTTTTATTTTAGCCTTAACTTCTCTCGTTAGCCACATTTGTGTAATTTTTCCTTTTATGATTGTCTTTTTTCTTGGAATATATTTTTCCTGCACTTTCCTATTTCTTGTAGGAATTTCATCCAATTCTGCTCTTCTGTCTCTCCATTTAGCTGACTTTTCCAATCAACTTGGGCCAGTTCCTCTCTCATACCACTGTAATTTCCTTTGTTCCACTGAAATATTGATACACCTGATACCAGCTTCTCCTTTTCAAATTTGAAACTGAACTCGATCATATTATGATCACTACTTCCAAGGGGTTCCATTACCTCTAGCTACCTAATCACCTCAGGCTCATTACACAGAACCCAATCCAAAACAGCTGATCCCCTGGTGGGCTTATGGACAAGCTGCTCCAGAAAGCAATCCCGTAGGCATTCTACAAACTCCCTCTCCTGAGATCCAGTACCTTCCTGACTTTCCCAATTAACTTTCATATTAAAATCTCCCACAATTATCTTGACATTTTCCTTCTGACACACTTTTTCTATTTCCAACTGTAACTTGTAGTCCACATCCCGGCTGCTGTTTGGAGGCCTGTATATAACTGCTATTAGTGTCTTTTTACCCTTGCCATTTCTTAACTCGACCCATAGGGATTCTACTTCTTCAGATCCTATGTCCCTTCTTTCTAGTGATTTGATATTGTTGCTTACCATCAGGGCCACACCACCCCCTTTACCTCCCTTCCTATCTTTCCTGTACACTGTGTATCCTTGGACATTCAGCTCCCAATCACATCCATCGTTTAGCCATGACTCAGTGATGGCCACTATGCCATATCTTGTAACCTGTGGCTGTACAAAAAGGTCATCCACTTTATTTCTAATGCTGCGGGCATTTAAGTGCAGCACACTTAGATCAGTATCTGTTACTGATTTTGCTATATTTCTATCACACAGCAAATCACCCTGTCTATTCACCGGCTTGTCCTTCTTGCCATCTTTGCTGCACAGTATCCTTGACTTATTTCTATTTTCCTCTTCCTTGACCCTAACACCCTGGTTTCCTTCCCCTTGCCAGCTCAGTTTAAACCCTCCCTAACAGCTATATTAAACAATCCCGCCAGGATATTAGTACCCTTTGAGTTCAGGTGTAACCCATCGTTTCTGTATAAGTCATGTCTTCCCCAAAATAGATCCCAGTGATCTAAGAATTTGAAGCCCTGCCCCCTGCACCAGTTACTCAGCCACACATTCATCTGTTTAATTCTGCTATTCTTATCTTCATTAGCACGCGGCTCAGGCAGTAATCCTGAGATTATTACTCTGGAGGTCAGACTTTTCAACTTTCTTCCTAGCTCCCAGTAATCTTTCTTCAGGACCTCCTCTCTTTTTCTGTCTATGTCATTGGTACCAACATGTACCAAGACTTCTGGCTGCTCGCCCTCTCTCCTGAGAATACTCTGGACCCGATCTGAGATATCTCTCTACCCTCGCACCAGGGAGGCAACACACCATTCCTCTTGTCGGCTCGCAGAATCTCCTGTCTGTTCCCCTCAGGATGGAATCCCCTATAACGACGGCATTTCTCCCTGCTCTCTTGATCACGGCACTGGGCAGAGTGCCAGAGTCCTGTTCGTTGTGATCTTCCTCTGTCTGGTCAACCTCTCCAACAGTATCTAAAACTATATATCGATTCCTGAGGGGGACTGTCACGGAGGTGCTGTCAACTATTTCTCTAAAGGTACTATCGATAACCTCCTCACTTTCTCTAATAAGCTGAAGGTCATCAAGTTGTTGCTCCAGATCCCTCACACGATCCCTAAGGAGCTTCATCTCATTGCATCTGGAGCAGATGCATTCCTGGGGGAGGCTGGGAGTCTCCCAAGGTCCCCACATCTGGCACTCCAGGCACAACACTAATCCAAAATGCATACCTCTAATGCTACTGTTAGCTCTAAATAAATAAACCTGTAACTACCACTTAACTGTAAGACTCAGCAGTCGCAGAAAGCCTCTTCCCGTTTCCGCCTAAGCCCGTTGAGCCAAAGCCCTATCACTCTGTAGCCGTTCACTCCGCTGCCCGCTGGATATGGCGGTGTTCTTTTTAAATCTTCCGCGCTCTGAGGTCACTCGCCTGCGCAGTCGTGCCTCTTTTATCCCAAGTAGTGTGAAAAAAAATCTGAACTTTTCCCCCCAAAAACCAACGACTTACTCCGCTGCCTGCTTGCTGTGATTCAGAACCTATCACCCTTCACTTTAAATATACCCAAAGACTTGGCTTCACAGTCATCTGTGGCTGATGAGATGAAATGATCAGTATGGATGGCATGAAAAGATTTTTTTTCATTGCCCCTTAGTATATGTGACAATAATAAACTAATTAACAATTTTCCAACTTTGCCACAACACAGTCAACTCGGATGTCCAAGGACATGGGTGCTGGTAATATGGCTGGCATTCGGTACCTTGTCTCTTTCTGCCCTGGGTGGTGAGCTGCCTTTCCCATTGGGAGTGGTGTGTGCACAGGCCTGGGGGTGGGGGGGGGGGCACCGCTGCCTCATGGTTTCAGAGACCCAAGTTCAATCTTGACCTCCAGATCATTTTGGACCTTTCTCCCTGAGACCATGTGGGATTCTGCTGGAGGCTCTGGTTTCCTGCCACATCCCAAAGATGTGCAGGCTGGTTGGTTAATTGACCGATGCGAGTCACTCCGTAGTGTAGGAGGGTGGGCGGAGAATGGGAGAGGGGAAGAGCTCAATGGTCATATGTGAGAGGGATTTATTCGGGGAGTGGGGCTATTGGCATTGCTCTGAAAGCTGACAAAACCTCAGTGGACTGAATGGCCTATAATTGACAACACCATGTGAAAACTGATCGAAGTGAATAGTCTACTGGACACTCGTGGGATAGAAAGAAGAATGGGGAAGGTATAATAAGTAACCCTCTCTCAATGCTCCCCCTCTGTGATCTCTGTCCTCCAACTCTTCGACCCAGACCTTTCCCACCCCACCCATCTTTTTATTCTGGCATTTTCCTAACTGCAACCCTTTCTGTCCTTTCAAAGCTATCTGACGTTTTTGTTACCCGTCCCAATATTAGCTTGCCTTACTTTAAATATTAAAGTGCAAATAGATTTTGATCTTTTGACCACTGCCAGTTGGACATTCCTGGTACCACTGATCCAAGTGTTGGCAATAAAATAGTGTTATAAAGGCTGGTGTGTTTGCATGGAGAATTCTCAACCAAATATTTAGCTCAGGAATTGATTTGCACCAGAATTTAGTCCTGGTTCAGGATGGTCAGCTGATGACACCTGTCCAAATGCCCGACGACAGAATAATTGGTGTGAGAATTCAGGGTGTAGCTTATGTGTGAGCCCAACCGATTTAGCAGTCATATATATGATTTGGTCATTTTGACCCACGTGTGGTCACTAGCAGATCTGTTTCACAATGAGTCTCAATGAATTACCACAAATCTGACTTTTCACATTCAGGAGATTCAATTCCTGCATTTTCCTCTCCCACCCACTTCCGTTGTAACTCCCCAACCTCTCCTGTTTCATTTCAACTCCCTCAAACTCTCCCATTGCATCTCTCTCCCACACTCTCCCGTTCTATCTCCCCTCCAACTTCTCCCGTTGTATCCTTCACCACCCCTTACCCCTCCGTGATCAAGCTATATCTACGTCGGAAGTCTGCGGTGAGGAAAGAGTTAACCCGGTGGTAACGGACCGACCTCCATCTCAGTACATTTAGTGCATTGTCCCACTGATATTATGGCGTTTCTATCCAGGTCCTATGACTTCACCTGAGTGAACCCCCCCCCCCCCCCACCCTTCCCGCTTCCCCCTGGTTGTTCCCACCCCGGGCTTGCTCAAGATGAGTTCCCGCTACCTGCTGAATAGGATTATTGTTAGAGCAGGGGATGGGTGAAGCCGGCTACTGGGTCCCGGCTCTACTCTACCTGCTTGCCTCGGGGATCCTCCTCACGTTTGCCGAGAAAAGACGCAGGCAGGCTGATTTGGGCACTGACGTGATGGGCGTGTGACCTGGGGAAGTGTCCTGGAACCGCGTGGAGGTGATGGTCTGGGTGAGTGTAGGCACTCCATTTTGTTAAATCATGTTTCTCAGCTTCTCACCGACTCCCCCCCCCCCCTTTCTCTCCCTACTCCCATCTCCCACCCTCATGGGTTAAAAGAGAACTGATTAAAATTGGGACTGTGGCACAGGACATGAGTGGGGTCGGGGGTGCACGGTACCCAGGTTTGTGGAGTTAAAGGTTTATCAAAAACGATGGAAAATGTTTTTATGCACACTTAATGAAAAGTTAACAGTTGAGCCCAGCAGTGATAAAAAAATGATAAACGGTACACAAGCGTACCATTATTTGCAAAGGGTTCCGAGTTTAGAAATGACGAGGCTTTGTTACAGTTGCACAAGGCTACATTAATACTTGTTGAAGCAAGGATGGTAAGATTCCACTAACCTACTGCCAGTCAATTGAAAATCCTAATGGTAATGTGGAGTGGGAGCACAATAAACTAGCCTGACCCCAGTTCTTGGAATCTTTCAACATCACTTACTGGGAAACTTGTGACTAAAAATTTGTTGGGGCTTCATTAACATCCAGTGGTTGGAGAATTTGCTGATCTGCACCACTGAAGATCTGTGTGTGCCAGTTTCTTGGGGCTTACAGTAGTGGCATTGGAGGCAGTCCAACAGAGTCCCTGGGCTGGGAGGGCTACCATCAAAGGTAATTTGTGAGGTTTGGAGTTCACCAGAAAGAGTGGGTGAGATTTAATATCCTGTAGAGCCAGGCCCACCAGACTCTAAAAGTTACTTCCCCCAAGCAGTAAGATTGAATAACACCTCCCCCCACTTTATTATTTTCGACCAGTCATCTTATGTACAGCCTTGCATCACTTTAAGATAATACAATCAATAAGTTTCAAGTTTCAAAGTACGTTTATTATCAAAGAACGTATAAATTATACAACCTTGAGATTTGTTTGCTTACAGCCACAAAACAAAAAAACCTGGAAGAACCCAATTTAAAACCCCTGATGCAAAGAAAGGGAAAAAAACACAATCATGCAAACAATAGAAGCACGCAATAGCGTTCTGAACCAAAATGAGTTCTCAAATCCGGACCCTGGAGCAGACTGGAGTAGGCCCAAAGCCTCAGTGTCAGCCCATCACAGCAGCCCGGCAGTCTTCATAGTCTCAGCACCATGGACAGAGCAGAAGAGCGAGTGAAATTGGCTCTTGCCTCCGATCCTGACACCCTGTCTTTCCACTCTATCTTATGAATTTATATTTATTGTGTGTGTTTTATTATTATTATATTGTGATCTTTATCTTTAGTGTTTCTTTGTGTCGGATTGGATCTGGAGTAACAATTATTTCATTCTTCTTACACTGTGTACAGGAACTGACATTAAACGATTTTGGATCTTGAGATATGATGGGATAGATGCTGAGATATTTCTAATAGTGACATAATCTTGAACAAGATACTTCTCAGAATTTCTGAATCCTCTTCTGTGGAGACTGGATCATTGGGAATATATAAAGGGAAGGGAGATGCATTTTATTTGAAATACCAAATGAGATGAGATCTGAGGGGCTTAGCAGCTATTTCTTTGATGTCCTGGTGTTCAATTCACTGCCTCTTGCAAAATAAGTGTGAAATGTTGCATTATGGGATGTCAGTTCTGGGTTGGACTTCCACAGTAACATGGTTGAGCCCTGGGAGTATTATGAAACAGAGGGACCTGGGAGTTCAGGTACATGGTTTCCTGAAAGTGGCATCAAAGGTAGACAGGGTGATGAAGAAGTCTTTTGACCACTAGCCTTCACCAGTCAAGGCACTGAGTGTAGAGGTTAGAAGGTGATGTTAGGGGCTTGTGCATGGGCTGCTGGTCAGTTTTGTTTGCATTGCTACAGGAAAAATCTTATTACACTGGAAAGATTGCAGAAAATATTTTCAAGGATGTTTCCAGGACTTGGTAGAGTTAGTTATAGGGAGCAGCTGGATAAGCTAGGATTCTATTTCATTGGTGCATCAGAGACTGAGAAGTTTTTAAAAAATCAAGGGGCATAAATAGGGTGAATGCACAAGGTCTTTTCCCCAGTTCTGGGGAATAGAGAACTAGATTTTAACAGAACTTGAATGTGTTTTTTTTTTACATAGGATGGTATATATATGGAATGAGCTACCACAGGAAGTGGCCAGGCTGGTACAATTACATATAAAAGACAGTTGGATAGGTACATGGACAGGAAAGGTTTAGAGGGATATGGGCCAAATGGGACTAGCTTAGATGGGCATCTGGGGCTACCTGGACCAGTTGGGCTGACTGGCCTATTTCTGTTCTCTGAGGTTTGGAGGTGATGTTTCTGGGAGGACAGATGCTTCTATTGGTCCTTTGGGAGAACTGTCAAGGCATTTCGGTGACACATTTAGGGTCACTGTTAGTTTCAGCTGTGATATACCGTGCCTGACTTTGTTTTCCAGTGGGGGAATGTGGAGGTGCTGGTCTTGGCACAGCTGCAAGACCACAGGGCCATGAACCTGTGCCCCATGTACAACAGGGTCAGCCACACTCTCTTCCTCTTCTTCAGCATAGTCCCAGGCAGGATCAACTGCACACTGAACTCAACATGATCCATCTCTGCTACACGAGCAGCTCCAACCAGGCTGATCTCACGCTGGGCCACCTTCAGACTCCATCCTGGCCACAGAATCAAACTGTAGTGCAGGCAGTTCCTTGTCCCAGCCTACACATACTGGAGTGCTTCAGAAGGAGGTGTAGGGGTAGCCCACTCTACTTTGCCTTTTACAGTGACAATCAAGACAAGTACTGAGGTTTTGGAGAGTTCATTAGCAACCTGGAGACAGCAAAGTGTCAACTGGTGGTGCTGGACGGAGGTCATGGACACGGTACCTAAGTTTCAATGCCAGGACAACAGGCAACTGCTGAACCCAGGGGCTATCTTCCAGGAGGGAACCCTCATCGCCAAGCTGGCGGAACCACACAATGGTCACAATGGGAGTGTGGCTGGTTTCCCAGTTCCCGTTCTGGGATGGGCTGGAGACTCCAGAGCTAGCGATTGTTCCTCTTTCCCAGACCTCCCCTCTGCACCTCAGCACTAGCACTGGGGACTTGCTGCTGACCACCCTGGGTGCTTTACTGCCACCCCACCAGTCCCATGTCCCAGCTGCACGGGAACCAGGCAGCTTGTCAGAGCCCAGGGTGATTCACTGTGATCCCGTGTCTACTCAGACCTGGTCCACATCCAGCTGAGTGCTACAAATCACCAGGGGATTTGCTCCACCATATCTGTCTGCCTCTATGAGTCTGGGTCCAAGAAACTGTATGAGACCATAGCCTTCTATAAGCCCACAATGCTTTGCAACATCCTGCACTCCCCTGGGGTGACTGAGGATGAGCCTAGCACTGCCTCTGGAGGTGTCACATTACCTGAAATGTGTGTGACAGCATGGAACAATGATGGTTGCAAGTTGTTGATAAACAGTTGGCTAAATAGTTTGTATAACCTGCAAAATATTGCAAGCCTTATTATCTGGATGTGTGGGCATGGAATCTAGACACACAAGTGAAACACAAAATAGAGCATCTATGGAGAGAAACAGTTGACATTTGGGGTCAGTATTCTTTCGGGAAATAGGAACAAACTCAGATGAGATGTCTTCAACCTGAACTGTTAATTGTTTCTCCATCCATTTTCCCATTCTCCATCCAAGTGTTTTCAATATTTTTATTTCAGATTTCCATAAGACCATAAGATATAGGAGCAGAATTAGGCCATTTGGTCTATCACACCCTCTCCGCCATTTCATCTTGGCTGATCTAATTTTCCTCTTAGCCCCAATCTCCTGCCTTCTCCCTGTATTCCTTCATGCCCTGACCAATCAAGAATCTATCAACCTCTGCCTTAAATATATATAAAGACTTGATCTCCACAGCTGCCTGTGGCAAAAAAATTCCACAGATTCACCACTCTCTGGCTAAATTTCTCCTCATCTCTGTTCTAAAAGGACAGCCCTCTATTCTGAGGCAGTGTCATCTGCTTTTAGACTCTCCCATCATAGGAAACTTCCTCTCCACATCCACTCTATCAAGGCCTTTCACCGTTCAATACAGAGGTCACCCCCCTCTTCTTTTGAATTCTAGTGAATACAGGCCCAGAGCCATCAAATGCTCGTCATATGACAAGCCATTCAATCCTGGAATCATTTTTGTGAACACGCTTTGAACCCTCTCCAGTTCTAGCACATCCTTTCTAGGAAAAGGGGCCCAAACCTGCTCACAATACTCTGTGAGGCCTCACCAGTGCTTTATAAAGTTTCAACATTACATCCTTGCTTTTATATTCTAGTCCTCTTGAAATGAATGTTAACATTGCATTTGCCTTCCTCACCACAGACTCAACCTGCAAATGAACCTTTAGGGAATCCTGCAGGACTCCCAGACCCTTTGCACCTCAGTTTTTAAATGTTTTTTCTCTATTTAGAAAATAGTCACTCTTTCATTTCTTCTACCAAAGTGCATGACCACACACTTCCTGACACTGTATTCCACCTGCCATTTCTTTGTCCATTCTTCTAATTTGTCTAAGTCCTTCTGTATCCTCTCTACTTCCACAAAAATACCTGCTCCTAGACCTGTCTTCATATTGTCTGCAAACTTTGCAACAAAACCATCATCCAAATCATTACATATAATGTAAAAGGAAGTGGTCCCAACACAGAACCCTGTGGAACACCATTAGTCACTGGCAGCCAGGCAGAAAAGGCTCCCTTCATTCCCATTCTGCCTCCTGCTTTATCCATGATAGAATCTTTCTTGTAATACCATGGGCTCATAGCTTAAGCAGCTTCATGTGTAGTTTCTTGTCAAAAGCCTTCTGAAAATCCAAGTACACAACATTAACTGATTCTCCTTTGTCTATCCTGCTTGTTATTTCTTTGAAGAATTCCAACAGATTTGTCAGGCAAGATTTTCCCTTGGGGGAACTATGCTCACTACAGCCTATTTTATCAAGTCCCTCCAAGTACCCTGAGACCTCATCCTTAATAATCGACTCCAACATCTTCCCAACCACTGAGGTCAGAGTAACTGGCCTGTAGTTTCCTTTCTTCGGCCTCTCTCCCTTCTTGAATAGTGGAGTGACATATGCAATGTTCCAGTCTTCCGAAACCATTTAGGAATCTGATGATTCTTGAAAGATCATTCAGCAAGATCTTCAGCCACCTCTTTCAGAACCCTGAGGTGTACACTATCTAGTCCAGGTGACACCTTTCAGTTTACCAAGAAACTTCTTTCTAGTTATGATAACTTCTCACACTTCATGCCCCCTGACACCCGGAACTACCACTATATGGCTAGTGTTTTCCACTGTGAAGACTGATACTCACAATACACTGTGTGGTCTGATGAATGCCTTATAAAGCCTCAGCATTACATCCTTGTTCTCTTGGAATAGACAATGGCATTGCATATGCCTTCCTTACCATTGACTCAGTCAGCAAGTTATCCGTTACAGAATCCTGCACAAGGACTCCCAAGTCCTCTGATTCTGATTTCTGAGTTTTCTACTCATTTATAAATATCTACGCCTTTATTTTGTACCGAAGTACATGGCAATACACCTCCGTACATTGCATTCCACCTGCCATTTCTTTGCCCATTCTCCTAATCTAAGTTCTTCTACGGACACTGCTTTGTCAACATTACCTTCCCCTTCAGCTATCCTTATATCGTCCACCATTTTGACCACAAAGCCATCAATTCCATCATCCAGATCATGAAAAGAAGCGGTCCCAACACTGACCCCTGTGAAACACCATTAGCTAATGGCAGTCAACCAGAAAAGGCCTCCTATATTCCCATTCTTTGCCTTCTGCCAGTCAGCTAATCTACTTGTGAGCAGTTTTGGGCCCCTTATCCAAGAAAAGATGTGCTAGCTTTGGAGAGGCTCCAGAGGAGGTTCACAAGAATGAAAGGTTTAACACATGAGGAGTATTTGATGGCTCTGGGCCTGTGCCTGCTAAAGTTTAGAAGAAAGGTGGGGGGGGCAGATCTCATTGAAATCTATTGAATAATTAAAGGCCTAGCTAGAGAACAAATGTGGAGAGGATGTTTCCTATAATGGGGGGGGGGGGGGGTCAATTTCTGAGACCAGAGGGCCTAGTCTCAGAATAGAAGGATGCCCCTTTAGAACTGATGAGAGGAATCTGTGGAATTCATCATCACAGATGGCTATGGAGGTCAAGTCACTGGGTATATTTAAAGTAAAGGTTGATAGGTTCTTGACTAGTCCAGGCATCAAAGATCATGGGGCTGAGAAGGATAATAAATTGGTCATGATGGAATGGCAGAGCAGACTTGGTGGTGGGCCTGTTTCTGTGCTGTATGACTGCATTGCCTTACAACCACACTTCTGGGTAGTGATGGTCACCAAAATTCTATAGTGGGACTTAGTCTTACATCTGGAAAATAACCTCTTAAGACATTGCATCCATCAGAATTAGCCAAGTCCTGAAACTTCTTTGGGTTATAGTCAGTTATTTTTTACGTTTTTAATTGCTTGCTTCAAATTAGTGATGTTTCTCTGTCTGCATCTTGCTGGCCATAGGAAAACGAGAGGAGCCAGGGCTTCTGCACCAGTGTCCAAGCTCTAATCGTTGTCCAAATCTTCCAGCTCAGATTGTGGTTAACACAGCTGGCAGCCAGCATGTTACCGGAATCACTGAGTTCTGAAGTCATGAAACTGCATTGTCTACTAAAAGTAACATTATTATCACCTAACAATGAGTACTTGTGTTTCCCACTGGGTGCTTGGCTTTTATATTTTTGTGTGCAGGCAGATAATTCATTTGTGAACTTGAATGTCAATTTTGGGCTCTGGAAGAGAAATAAAGGTTGAACAATTAGTTTAAGAAGAGCAACAGCAAGAAGATGTTTTGCACACTTGCATTTTAAGATCACTAATGATTGAACATCCACATTTGCAATAATTGTTTCAATGAGAGTGTTCCTACACTGGAGGCAGACAGACAGCAAACTAATAGAAAGATGGTACAAACAAGGAGATAATTACTGAGGAAATGGTCAATGAGGGAGAATAATTGGACATTGACACTTGCAATAATTGTTTCAGTGAGAGATTAACCATAACTAACAATTATCAAGTCATGGGTAAGTTGTAATCACCAGTGACAAAAAAACCAACAACCTGCTGGAGACATTCAGTGGGTCAGCAGCATCTGCGGAGGCAAAAGAATATTTGATGCTCCCCTCTGTCTGCCTGACTTTGAATTCCTTTGGTAGGTCATGCACACTTCTTGGGTCATCACCACTATCAGCACAAGTCCTGTAATGTTTGCTTTTCTTGTGAATGCTGCTTATATGCCTGTAATGCTGCTGCAAGTTTGCATTCCACTGGTGCCTATGTGTATGTGTGCATCTATCAATAAATTTTACTTGTGATTTTATTCCATCATAACTGTGGACCACAACACACAGCCTTCTTATTTACCATTACCTAGGTTCAATGCTGGTTTATTGCAGAAGAGCACACCAGGCGCAGGCATGGGTGTTGCTATAAGGGAAGGTGGTTTTGGATAAAGCTACAATGCAACGGCTCAGAGTAGGCTAGGTGCTCCCCCTAACAACGGATCAAATCCCTGTTCTGTTATTCCACCTAACACAGATGCAGTTAAACATCAGTGAAGTTCATAGGAACATGGGATACCATCATACTAAAAGGTTTGCTTCCTTGAATGTAGACTAACATAGGAAGTAGTTCAGCCCATCAGGATCATGCTGGGTCCCAGGTACCAATCCTATTTGTCATATTAATTTTCTCCTTTGTTGTTATACGCACATATCAGTTTTTTAGCCACTGTATGTACTAAGGGTCAAGTTAAAGCAACGAAGTGGTGGAAGTGTTTTCAAACCACACCAACAGCACCAGGGCTCAGATTCAAAGCCAGTCAGCTAGAAGCATGAGCCATTTGTACTACTGTGCTGAAGGTTACAATCCTAAAATTCTACCTACTAGCCGTAGTTCAAAAAGATGATTCACTAAGGGATGCAACTTGCTAGATATAATGCATTAAAAAGTGCTAATACATTCTTTGTCATGGCTTCTGTAACAAGGCCTTCTAGTAGCATTTGCCATTTTGAAATATCCAACTAGCCTTCAGTTTAAAAAAGCACCCAGAATTGGGGAAAGTAGTTTGAATATTTCCTCTTGCAGATCTTAAATATCCACTTATAAGGGCAGTGTATTGATAGGGTGGATGATTTTAGTAAATAGACTAATGGCAACTTATCAAATGAGGACTGCAATAGGCAGAATATTGCCAACATGCATTGGTGCGTCACTAAACAAAATCTTTGGTCTCATAGATTAGGAAGTACAATCAGGTGGGAAACAAGCAGCAATGCAGCCCAGCTCAAATGGACTTCATTGCTAAACCGTAGTCATAGTGAAACGACCAAGTCCATGTCACCAAACACCCATTTATTCTCCCTACATTCAATCAACCCCCCCCCCCACCCCCGAGTCCATCACTCACTTGGGACAATTTGTAGCAGCACAGCGGCCAATTAACTTAACAAAACACATGTACTTAGGATACGAAAGGCAACTGGATCACCCAGAGGAAACTCACTTGGTCAGAGAGAAAACATGGAAATGATCCATAATGCCACTCATCCCCTTCTCTCACTTTGTCCAAGGATGAGTAATCCATCATCATTCATCTCTATAAAAGGCATAAAAAAACCTATCTCTCTCCACAACTCTAAAATTGAATACTACTGCTCAACGATTTCCTTATTTCCAACTCCTCTCCAGTGAAAATCTCCCTAACACCCGGGATTTCAACGATTATACACCAGAACAATTATGGCAGATAACAAACACAGTGGTTTACCACCAGACTGAGCTGGAACATATCAAATCAGGTCCTTCAAGCGGAAGGGAGAACTTTACCAGTACTGCTACTCCAGTATCAGGGGCAAAGTGTTACTCAGTGGATTCTGTTGTGTTCTGAAGCCTTTGAATCTGCTTATGAACACCTGATTTATTTTTATTTATAGCCCATAGGAACAAATGCTTGGAAGACCAGCAGGGTGGACTTACTGGCTGCAGGCATCTTTTGCGAGGTGGGAACTTGGCTTGTGACCGCACTTATGAGCTGTTTGGATTGTGAACAATTCAGGGGAACCAAACCCTGCCCTAACTTGGGGGGGGGGGGGGGAATTCTGTAAAATATTAATTATGACCCTTGTTGCTACCTCTCAGCTGACTGAGGATAGCAAGGTGTTGTTGAGAGTGTTATAGCAGTTTTCAGGGTATCTTAGATAGAATTCCTCCTCACTGAAAACAAATTAGCTGACCAATCATGCAAGTGTCAACATTTCTTCCTCAAATATGCATGGGTGGAAACAGACCCACCTTGAAGTAGTTGTTGCAAATAAAGTCAGAAACAGCAGGTGGCCCATTCTTGATTTTTATTCTTGTCCATTACACTGTATATAAAACACGACCCAGTGCTCCAAGAGCATGGATACGTTCCTTCACCATAAATAACTACAACCAAACCTAAACTGGATTTTAAGATAGGTAATAATTGGATTTGCAGACCTAGTGTGCACATGTACACTGCTAATGCATGCAGTATACAAATATAAGACAGACAGGAATACAATCCCCAGTTTTGCTGACAAGGTTGTGGAGTTACTGCTCATCTCCTCAATGGGATGCAGGTATCTAGAACTTCGAACTGCATACAGCTGTATGTCAGACCTGGAACCACCAAGGGAATAGGCCCTTGATGAAAAGCAGAATCGAAAATTTGAAAAGTCAGATTTTGTGCCAGCAAACCATGATCCTGAGTCACATTAGGGTGGGTTTCTCCAGATCTCCAGCCACAGCCCTGGGGTAGAACTCTGCAAAATGAATCAACTAGTTCTTCCTGGGAATCTTGCAAATCTTGCAGCTGGAACTCAAGGTCGACTGCTACTCTCACACTGAGTTCTTGCCTGGAGGATGTTACCAACTGTACTTAAAAAAAAAACCTCTTTTGCACATCTCATTTTCCTTTACATTATGCTACAGTTTTTGTTACTCCCCAGCTTTACTACCAAATGTCCACCCTTATGTTTTACTAGTCTTTTAGATCAAGAACATTTAAGTTCTAAACACAGTCCCTCCACTCTAAAAAAAACTCAATTGCTTACTTAGCTCACCCCTAATTATATCATGGTGTTTTTACCAGATTTGGGGCAAATGTTCTTTTTGTATAAGTAGGACAATTTGGCTGGGCATATTTTATAGTGGTATTGTCACTCATTTTGTTTACCTTCTTAATGCATAGTGTAAAAGCAAAATAATCCAATCAGCTTGCCATCCCTTTTAAGGCCATACAGAGGATCCATTCAAAATTATCACTGATTCCAACTTATATAATAGAACCTGGAAGGAATGTGATCATACTCATACAATGGAACATTTATGTACTTGCAGAGAAAAACACAAACGTAATTGGGACACGATATTATGATAATTTTTTTTGTGCTACATCGAGTGAGATAAAGAAAACAGAATTAAAAACTGCATTGCAAAACTCATTTGTCATGAGTCCTGCTAACACCAGGATTTCCCTAGTTTGTTCAGTAGGAAAGTCCATGTCAATGCCATTAAAGACATTGGCCAGCAGCGTTTCAGTTCAAGGACTGAACACAGTTCCACAGATCTCCAATGACCTGGTGATCCTTTGGCAACAGCAACTCCATTGCTGTACAAATGGTAAGAGTAATACTTCTTCAATATGCCTACAAATTCTTGTTCACTGGAGCACTAACAGTGCAAAATCAGTGTTGGGGTGGGGGTGCAGATTATGGTTATAACATCTGAGAATCGGTCCTTAAAACAAGAAAGAATATTCTTTCCCAGCTCCCCAAAGATCACTCATTGCCAACTATTTAGTTACAAGTTTGGAGTGTTAATCTGAAGAGAAACTGTTCCAGATGTGACTAGCCTCTGATTTAAGACATTCGGTCTTGAACTTCTCTACCATCTGATCCAAGTAACAACCTATTTTATTTGCTTCCTGCTCTTGTGTCACAACCCAGGCTGGAGTACTTACAGAAACTGAGATCTGGCCTAGGAAGGCAATATGTTTCTCTCTCCTCCATCAAAAAAATCTGCAGGGAAACAAGGTGCGATCCCCAACAGGTGAGACTTGCATTCTTTCAACCAACTCTACAATTCAGCACTGTGGAACTGTCCTATGAAGAGACAGAATCACTTTTGCAGGTCACAGCAAAAATTAAAATATGGTGATGTCACTGTAATTTGGAGTATTGGAAAGGTGGCAGAAAAGGGAGCTTTGTGCTGTCTTAGATGAGGGATTATTATATTCTCGAGAGTAACATTCATGTTTTTATAACTTCACATTTAAATGCATATTTTTTTAATAAAATTGTTTTCAATCCTTCTTTAACCTTATCCTTCACAAGTTCTCCCTTCCAGTTGCTGAGCTGGTCTTTTCAATGGCCAAGCTCGATCTTCTCCTGCAATATGCAGGGTCCATCTCGAAGGCTGTTACTCAAGTAGTCTCTCTTGATCAGGTCAGCAGATTGGACTGACTGAAAAATGCAGCCTTGGCAGTCGAGAGGTATTTTGCCCATGCCATCAGACTCCTCCAATGGCAGTCCTGGCTGATTTGACTGATCTAAGGTCTGGATAAGCACACCCAACTCCCACATCCAACTAACATCTTAGAAAGCATTGTAGCCCCCTCTTAAACAGAGTAGTTCAGTGAAAGTTGTCTCAGAGTCTCTACCCTGAATATATAATCCATGCTTGCGCACCCTTATAAATGGCATTATTTAATTTTAAAACCATTTTTAAAAAATTGACCATTGAAATCAGAAACAGAACCTAGACAGGCAAGCAAGAGATGCTGTCTCTCACACAGTACATTTCTACTAATACAGTTTGATATACACCATCAATTAACCTTCTCTGCATATAAAGAAACTGTAAAAATATTATAACTTCTAATTAAAACAACAAAAAAAATCAACCCCTCATATTTGGTGCCACCCCTCATGGCAGCAGTGTTAAAAGTAAAACATCTTCAGTTCTGATCCAACAGTGTGATCGAGTCTCAGCGCCTTGGCCATGAAGCAGTGGCATCAGCAGTCACGGACTTTCCTAACTGCAGCAGGAAGGGTGTTGTTGGGTGCTGGGTCACGGGGCACATAAGAAGCCCCCGAAGGTGCCGAGATCCTCACCGTGCCGAGTTCTTGCTAGAACCGCTTAATGAAAACCTGAGAAAAGACAAAAATGCTTAAACGAATGGCTTAAACCCACTGGTTCTACTGCACCCACTCAATTTCAGTTCTGTCCTGTTACCCTCCCACACCCATAAGCACACACATGCAGTCTTGGTGATAATCAACTGCTTCAAGAGCACTGAACTTGGGAATGGAATAGGCAATTGACTACAGAAGGGTCTCATTGGTTCTTTGAAAATATTAAGTGTACAAAGGAACAGATTAGTAGGCTCTTGAGGTGGACTTTTCTGTGCAAGATAATGAATCTAATCTGCCTGCTTATGGACCATATCCCTCTATTCCCTGCCTGTGAATATAGCTGTACGAGTACCTTTTAAACATTGCTAACAAACCTGCATCTACCAGCTCAACTGACAGCACTGACCATTGTCTGTGTAAAATAAAACTTGCCTTGCGCACCTCCTTTACACTTTGCCCCTCTCATCTTAAACCCATGCCCTCTATGATTTGACCTTTACACTTGGGGGGGGGGGGAGAGAAGAAAATAAAAACCTATTTATACCTCTCTCAGTGTTTGCCCATCAGAATGAGACTTGATGAGAGAATGCTGACTTGTCAAATAAGATGTTAAATCAAGTCTCTGTTTACTGGTAGAGGAGTTATAGCCATTCCATGGTCAGTATTACTACCTCAATCTATGCAACTTGGGCAGAACAACACTACCATTTGTGGGTACCTACCATATATAAATTGGTTGTTCTGATTCTTACAATTATGATTACAGAAGAACTAATTCATTTGCACAGCAATTTGGGACACTTGGTGTTGTAAAAGTTTATAAATTTCTTGCATTCTTGTATTCATTCTGCATGGTGTAGACAGCATTGGTTTAAACTTGAATTTCTGCTTTTCCCACTTATCCACTTGAAATTTGTACTTATGTTGGAATGAATGGGCTAAAACAATCCTTTCAAAACATACTCAATTTTTCATTTATTGTATCTTCCACTGTAGATAAAGTGTGCAAAACCACCAATAGCAGCCAACCATCAGTTTTAATTTTTGGAAAAGAAACAAGATCCCACATGTGACAACCCAACATTTTAACATTGAGTAAATGGCTAACGTTTTCAGCTAGAGCTACTGCTATACAACTCTTGGGGCTAGGGTCAATCCTGACCTTCAGTGCTGAATGTGAAGTCTGTGACAATGTGGACTTTCTCCAGCTGCTGTGCTTTCCTCCCACATTCCAAAAACTGCCCACTAAGTTGTCCCGGTGTGAGCTGAGTGAGTGGTAGAATCTAAGAGTTAAGAGTCAGAGGACTACAGCATTGGTATAAGCCCTTCGACACACCTAGTCCATGCCGACAGTTATTCTGTCTAGTCCCATCAACCTGCACCTGGACCACAGCTCTCCATACTCGTCCATCCATGTACTTATCCAAACTTCTCTTAAACATTGCAATTGAACCTGCACCCACCACTTCCCCTGGCAGCTTGTTCCATGCTTGCATCCCTGAGTGAAGTAGATCCCCCTCAGGTTCCCCTAAAATACATTCACCCTTAACCTATGACCTCTAAATCTAGTCCCACCCAACCTCAGTGGAAAAATCTTGCTTGCTTTTATCCTAATTTTGTATACCTTTATCAAATGTCCTCTTATTCTCCTATGCTCCAGGGAATAAAGAGATAACCTATTCAACACAAGTCCTGAAGTCCCAGCAATATGCTTGTAAATTTTCTCCGCACTCTTTCAATCTTATAGTGTTGACAATGTGGAGTTTGCAATGATTTGTCTGCAGATTTTAGAACTGGCTTATTTATACTGGTTTTATTGAAGAAATTATTGATTCACTATGAAGAAGCAAAAGGGCATCAGAAATAAAAGAACTGCAGGTTCACTGAAAGCGAAATGGCTTAATGAAACAGTAGAAACTTCCACACCAAAACCTCATGAGGTTAGGAACGTGCAGCTACGAGAAGTGTTTATGTACAATATAGAAACTGGTGTTACCTTTGTGTATTGTTGTGATGTAAAAGTTGCTGGAGAATTTGCCAGTGGGAAGAAGCATACTGATAATTGGAAACTTGATATTTAAAAGCGTCATTTAGCAAGAAAATCACATATGGATGGTGTGCAAAAGCTCCATGAGAAAATCCTTCATTACCCACAACACGTCTTGAGAGAGTGCAGATGGACGAGAGTGAAAATGATCAAACTCAGAGATCAAAGTTATTACTGATAATGTTTAACTAGTTGTTAAAATGAATACCTCTATATACTCAGTTCAACACAGTAATAAACATATGGAAAAGTATGCTCAAATCCTGGGCAGTTGAAGAAGCAAAAATTATGCGTTTGAATTTATTGATGTTATCAACAGCATTGTTCAAAAATACATGTTTGAAGAAATAGCATCAGCCGATTTTCACACTTTAATAGTGGATGAATCCAGATATATGTGTCAACAAATATCTCATTCTGTGCTTCAAGTTCAGACCTGTAGAAAAGCTGTATTGTGTATAAAACTTAATTTGGTGGAATAGTTCAGCTGAAGACGTGTGAAGCTTCTACCATCAAAAAACTTGCCCAAAGAGTTTTATGAGAAGAACAACCTTGACCTCCATAAAATGATCAACTTCACTTCTGAAGGAGCATCAGTGATGTTGGGCAAAGTCAGTGGTGTCACAGCGTGACTGAAACAGGATATCGCACACTTAGTTCAATAACACTGTGTAGCACACCATGAAATCTAGGAATTTGCGATGCATAGGAGGAGGTGAGTAGCACACCCCAACCTTTGTGTCATCAGCAAATTAACCCATCCCTCCACATCCTCATCCAGGTCATTTATAAAAATCATGAAGAGTAAGGGTCCCAGAACAGGTCCCTGAGGCACACCACCGGTCACCAACCTCCATGCAGAATATGACTTATCTACAACCACTCTTTGCCTTCTGTGGGCAAGCCAAATCTGGATTCACAAAGCAATGTCCCCTTTGATCCCAAGCCTCCTTACTTTCTCAATAAGCCTTGCATGGGGTACCTTATCAAATGCCTTGCTGAAATCTATATACATCACATCTACTGCTCTACCTTCATGTGTTTAGTCACATCCTCAGAAAATTCAATCAGGCTCTTAAGGCACGACCTACCTTTGACAAAGCCATGCTGACTATTCCTAATCATATTATGCCTCTCCAAATGTTCATAAATCCTGCCTCTCAAGATCTTTTCCATCAACTCACCAACCACTGAAGTAAGACTCACCGGCCTATAATTTCCTGGGCTATTTCTACTCCCTTTCTTGAATAAAGGAACGACATCTGCAACCCTCCAATCCTCCCGTCCCATTGATGATGCAAAGATCATTACCAGAGGCTCAGCAATCTCCTCCCTCGTCTCCGACAGTAGCCACGGTCCCAGTGACTTATCCAACTTGACGCTTTCCACATCCTCTTTCTTAATGTCCATATGCTCAAGTTTTTCAGTCTGCTGCAAGTCATCCCTACAATCGCCAAGGTCCTTTTCCATAGTGAATACTGAAGCAAAGTATTCATTAAGTACCTCTGCTATCTCCTCCGGTTCCATACACACTTTTCCACTGACACACTTGATTGGTCCTATTCTCTCACATCTTTTCTTCTTGCTCTTCACATACTTGTAGGTACTAAATGTGCATATATGGCTGCTCAAATAGTGAGACATTTAACTGGGATTCCTCCAGAACTGCTCAGTTAAACACAAAATACATCAAAAGTTTGATTTAATTTCTACTGCAATGCAAATGCAAGCAGTTGTGTCACTTGTTTTAAAAGTAAATTTGTTTTTTAGAATCACAGCACCTCTGGCAATTCAGTTCCATAGAACATAGAATAGTACAGCACATTACAGGCCCTTCGGCCCACAATGTTGTGCCGACCTTCAAACCCTGCCTCCAATATAACCTCCCACCTTAAATTCCTCCATATACCGGTCTAGTAGTCTCTTAAATTTCACTAGTGTATCTGCCTCCACCACTGACTCAGGCAGTGGATTCCACACACCAACCACTCTCTGAGTGAAAAACCTTCCTCTAATATCCCCCTTGAACTTCCCTCCCCTTACCTTAAAGCCATGTCCTCTTGTACTGAGCAGTGGTGCCCTGGGGAAGAGGCGCTGGCTGTCCACTCTGTCTATTCCTCTTAATACCTTGTACACCTCTATCATGTCTCCTCTCATCCTCCTTCTCTCCAAAGAGTAAAGCCCTAGCTCCCTTAATCTCTGATCATAATCCATACTCTCTAAACTAGGCAGCATCCTGGTAAATCTCCTCTGTACCCTTTCCAATGCTTCCAAATCCTTCTTAAAGTGAGGCGACCAGAACTGGACACAGTACTCCAAGTATGGCCTAACTAGAGTTTTATAGAGCTGCATCATTACATCGCAACTCTTAAACTCTTTTCTTTTTCAATCTATTTATTAGTATTAATAATATTATGAACAAAATACAATTGATATATTAATAAAGGGATTACAAACATACAAATTCCCATTGCACCTGAAAGAATACATAAGCAATGAATACAGTATTAATAAGTTTTCCCGAAACATGAACCATATAGTATATATATATAAACAAGGTATATCTAGAAATTTCATAATAGCAACTCTTAAACTCTATCCCTCGACTTATGAAAGCTAACACCCCATAAGCTTTCTTAATTACCCTATCTACCTGTGAGGCAACTTTCAGGGATCTGTGGACATGTACCCCCAGATCCCTCTGCTCCTCCACACTACCAAGTATCCTGCCATTTACTTTGTACTCTGCCTTGGAGTTTGTCCTTCCAAAGTGTACCACCTTACACTTCTCCGGGTTGAACTCCATCTGCCACTTCTCAGCCCACTTCTGCATCCTATCAATGTCTCTCTGCAATCTTCGACAATCCTCTACACTATCTACACCACCACCAACCTTTGTGTCGTCTGCAAACTTGCCAACCCACTCTTCTACCTCCACATCCAGGTCGTTAATAAAAATCACAAAAAGTAGAGGTCCCAGAACAGATCCTTGTGGGACACCACTAGTCACAACCCTCCAATCTGAATGTACTCCCTCCACCATGACCCTCTGCCTTCTGTAGGTAAGCCAATTCTGAATCCACCTGGCCAAACTTCCCTGGATCCCATGCCTTCTGACTTTCTGAATAAGCCTACCATGTGGAACCTTGTCAAATGCCTTACTAAAATCCATGTAGATCACATCTACTGTACTACCCTCATCTATATGCCTGGTCACCTCCTCAAAGAACTCTATCAGGCTTGTTAGGCACAATCTGCCCTTCACTAAGCCATGCTGACTGTCCCTGATCAGACCATGATTCTCTAAATGCCCATAGATCCTATCTCTAAGAATCTTTTCCAACAGCTTTCCCACCACAGACGTAAGGCTCACTGGTCTATAATTACCTAGACTATCCCTACTACCTTTTTTGAACAAGGGGACAATATTCGCTTTTGGTAAGGTGCTAGCTTTGTTAGTTTTCAGCTCTATGGCATTTCTTAATCAAGAGCCAAGGAAATTATCATATGAGCTAAAACTAGGTTTTGGATTTATCAGGAGTTGTTTCCTACTTGAATGCATTTGTAAGTTTAATGAACAGATCAGTCTTCAGTTTAATGTGTGCTTAGTACAAAAACACTAACATATTCCAAATCATAAAAGGCAATGAGGATTTACTAGTTATACAAGGAAACTCACTTAATTCTGTGACCACATTTCTGCACAATGCGTCCTTTCAGTGGATAACTCACCTTTGTACCCGCTCCACCATGTGTGCTACCAGTTTATCCGAAATGCCTGGACAGGATTCCTCTGCCAGATTAAAAGCATTCTCCAGCTCTTCAATGGCACCCAGATTCCCACCACTTACTTTGTGCTTTTCTTGTAGCTTCATCAAAACAAACAAAAAACTGCTGATCAACATGCCAACATCAAAGCAACCAACTTCAAATGGTAAGGGATGGGACTTGCACTAAGGATCAGAACTTAAAGAGGGTGATCAAAGGGAGGGATAAACTTCTTGATATTTCTAGGGAGTGAAATGCAGTTTAACAAATGTTTCATTATAACAAGTCATTACCTAACTGGCATCTTACAATGATAATAGCATCTCCAAAATACACTGTATTTGAATAACTGCAGACAATCAGAATAAAATTATTTCAGATAATGAAGGAAAATTGTCAGATCTATGACATCTTAAAAATAAAAGAGATTTGGAATGATATTCTATGTGCTATTATCAATAAAATAGATTAAAATGCTGCCAGGACTCAAGAGCCTGGGAGAGGTTGAGCAAGCAAGGACTTTGGAATGTGGGAGATTGAGGAGGTATATAAAATCATGAGGGGCATTGACAGGGTGAATGCATTCAATGTGTTTTTGCCAGTGAAAGGAAACTAAAAATAAAACAGCATAGGTTTAAAGTATGAGGTGACATCTAAAACTTTGACAGACTTCTATAGATGTGTAGTGGAGAGCATATTGATCAGCTGTATCACAGCCTGGGATGGAAACACCAATACCTTAAAATGGAAAATCCTACAAAAAAAAAGTTCATACGGCCCAGTCCATCACAGGTAAAGTCTTCCCCACCACTGAGCACATCTACGTGAAACGTTGTTGCAGGAAATCAGCATCCATCATCGGGGACCCTCACCACTTAGGACATGCTCTCTTTTCACTGCTGCCATTAGGGAAGGTGGTACAGGAGCCTCAGGACTCACACCACCAGGCTCAGAAACAAGTTATTGCCCCTCAACCATCAGGTTCCTGACCAAACGGAAAATTTCACTCAATTTCATCAGTGAAATGTTCCTACAACCTATGGGCTCAATTTCAAGGACTCTACATCTCATGTTCTCAATATTTATTGCTTATTTATTAGCATAATTTCTTTCTTTTTGTATTTGCAGTTTGCCTTTTGCACAATGGCTGAATGCTCAAGTTGGTGTGGGCTTTCATTCATTCTATTATGTATTTATTGAGTATTCCTGCAAGAAAATTAATCTCAGGGTTGTATCTGATTACGTACATGTACTTTGATAATATATTTACTTTGAACTTTGAAAGGGATCACAAAGAGTAACCTCTTCACACAGAGGGTAGTGTGCCTATGGAATGAACTACCAGAGAATGTGGTTGAGACAAGTACTATACATGGATAACAGGGGTCTAGAGGGCTAAAGTCTCAAGCAGGGCACTGGGATTAGCTTGGTGGACATCATGTTAGTTGGAGAAAAAAAATCACACTTAGTAAAGACAGGAAAATTGGGCATTTTACCAACCCATTCCTGCACTTAATTTCTGTTGATATTAATCAAAGGAAAAATAATTTATTGTGGTCCGAAGCAACTGGAGTAAGCACGAGCATATCTATAAGTAGTACATGGTCACATAGTGCTATATTACCTCTCTGAACATGGGATTGACCAGGGTCGTCAAGCACTTCGACTTTGGCAGTCGCTTCATTGGTTCCGAGGGCTTATTTTAAAATAACACAAAAGCACAGTAAGCAAACCAATGTTGAAAATTCCATGCAACTGATCTTAACCAGATTTGTCTCTACTTCATACCATACTCAATGCTTTTGAACTTGCCTCAGAGCTCTGAATTTCCTTGCCTTACCAATGGAACTCAATAAAATTTCAGACCTCTGTTTTAGTTCTTTGACAATATAGACGGAGACTGTCAGTTTGATGTCAATATCACTATCACTTTCAGTCCTTGTACACTTCACATCTGTAAATACATTTGTTTCCAGCTTGGAAACATCACTATATTATGCCTTGCCTTATCGGTTGTTTCAATTTATTTCTCTCATTACATTGACTTTTCTCAGATACAGCTGGTTTACCTCCACCCTCTAAACTTACAACTTAAAGCAGGACTGCCTGACTCCTAGCTTGCACACTTTCAAATCCCTTTATGGCCTTTTCCTTTTGCCGAGCGTGTAACTGTCTAGAGCTCCATAGCGATAACTTTTTTGATATCTGGCCTGATTTTAACTGATATCTGTGTCTTGTGCTCCTGAAGCCTTAACCTATGGTAACTTTGCCAAACTTGTCTGATTTTCAACCTCAGGTGCTGCATGTGCCTCCAAAGTATGCCTAATTGAAAAGTCAATCCTGGTGCAGACAAAACAATGGAATTGCTTTTCTGATCTCTGTGTCTCAACCTCTTCTATGTAGTGTTTTTATGCAGATCAAGCATTCTTTGAATGCAGTCAAGATTCAGTATACAAAACATTAAAATGCTGATGTTTCTCCTCATACATACATAGCAAGTCAGACAATACTTGAGTGAAGGGATACATTTGAGATTTCAAGGTCAGGACCCTTTGTCAGAACCTTGAATACGAATATGAAGAGTCCCATATCTGAAACAACTATTTCCTTTCCACATGTACTGCCTGAACTGCTGAATACTTTGAGCAGCTTTTGTTTTTATTTCACATTTCTAGCAAATGGGACTTCTGATTTTTCAGCAAAGAGTACAAGTTAGTTTCCAAAAGCAAATAACCCAGCTTCTGTGTTATTGAAAACAGTTATTTTCTCTTTCCTATTTCCAGAAAAAGGTCTTGGACCAATAACATTAATTACCTTTCTTTTCCCAAAGGTTGCCTGAATGTATTCTTTTCTTGTTTTTAGTTCAATTTCATTTTGGTGCATGTAAAGAGATAGATTTTTGATAACCCCTGGTCAAACTATGTCTTGGAATGGCATGAGAAGAAGCCCAGAGACTAGGAAAATAGTGCTACCTATCTTTACAGCCATAAAATTAAAGGAGTGCTGCAACCATACAAGTTCTCAGAGCATTTCTATGGAAATTGTCTAACCCACTTATTGCTATAACGCCAGTGAGAAGGTGCTAGATGTATACAGACTTACCTTCTGAGAACTCTGTACAGGCATTCCGTTTTGCAGCTTGCTTAAGGTGCTGGGACGTACAGTGGGGAAAGTCCAAACTGGACACTGATCTCTTTCATCGGCATCAGCTTCACTGTTTACAGATAGCAAGCTCCCATGAGAATACTTAACATCAGAACCACACAGGGAACTTCAGTTAATCTTTATTAAATAGCTTCAGTATTTCTAGTCATTCCCAGAGGCATTCATATTAATGACAGCACCAAAAGGGACTTGATGTATGATATCACCTCACCAAATAAAAACAGTAAATTCCCAGATTCAACTGCAGATCCTCTTTTTTGTGTTCTTTCTCAAAAAAATGAATCCTAGTATTTTGCTTTCATTTCCATGTTAACCTACTCAAAGTGATTACTGTGTATGCTGGTTTCTGATCTATTCCTTCTGTCAAAAGGTGCCATCTCACACCAATATTTAAATTTATTCCACATTTACACATCCATTCTATAACATTATTTTCTGTGTCTGCATTCAACAGGAATAGGCTTGAGACTGAGATACAAACTTGGAGAGAAGAACCTTAAAATGTGTCAACAAATACTGAAACATGCTAACACACAAAATGCCTGAGGAACTCAGCAAGTCAGGCAGCATCTATGGAGGGGAATAAACAGTTGATGTTTTGGGTTAAGACCCCTCATCACAACTGGAAAGGAAGGGGGCAGAAGCCAGAATAAGGTGGTGGAGAAGGGGATCGAGTACAAGTTGGCAGGTGATGGGTGAAACCAGGTGAGGGGGAAGGTGGGTGGGTGAGGGAGGATGGATGAAGAAGCTGGGTGGTGATAGATGGAGGAGGTAAAGGCCCGAAAAAGAAGGAATCTAGTGAACCATGGAAGAAAGGAAAGGAGGCGGAGAACCAGAGAGAGGTGATCGGTAGGCGAGAAGAAAAAAGGGTAAAAGGTTAAATGAAATAAAGGGAGGAGGGAGGGAGGGGGAGTAATTACCAAAGAGTCAGAGAACAGCAGTGAGAGAGGGTCTCATTGAATTCCCATTAAAGAAAGGAGTTATACTTCTTAAGAGTATGCACATCTTAAGAGACTTCACAGTGGAGCAGAAAGTCAAACACAAAAGATTTTGCAGATGCTGTAAAACTTGAGCACTTCTATTAATATCTTCCTTCTTCTGCCCATCACCTGCCAGCTTCTTACTTCATCCCTCCCTCCCTGCCCATCACCTGCCAGCTTCTTACTTCATCCCTCCCTCCCTGCCCATCACCTGCCAGCTTCTTACTTCATCCCTCCCTCCCTGCCCATCACCTGCCAGCTTCTTACTTCATCCCTCCCTCCCTGCCCATCACCTGCCAGCTTCTTACTTCATCCCTCCCTCCCTGCCCATCACCTGCCAGCTTCTTACTTCATCCCTCCCTCCCTGCCCATCACCTGCCAGCTTTTTACTTCATCCCTCCCTCCCTGCCCATCACCTGCCAGCTTCTTACTTCATCCCTCCCTCCCTGCCCATCACCTGCCAGCTTCTTACTTCATCCCTCCCTCCCTGCCCATCACCTGCCAGCTTCTTACTTCATCCCTCCCTCCCTGCCCATCACCTGCCAGCTTCTTACTTCATCCCTCCCTCCCTGCCCATCACCTGCCAGCTTCTTACTTCATCCCTCCCTCCCTGCCCATCACCTGCCACCTTGTACTCTTTTGCCCCACCCCCACCT
This sequence comes from Hemitrygon akajei, assembly GCF_048418815.1. Taxonomy (NCBI): domain Eukaryota; kingdom Metazoa; phylum Chordata; class Chondrichthyes; order Myliobatiformes; family Dasyatidae; genus Hemitrygon; species Hemitrygon akajei. Next base: position 114,360,902 of record NC_133126.1, read on the forward strand.
TCTTATTCTGGCTTCTGCCTCCTTCCTTTCCAGTCCTAATGAAGGGATTCGGCTTGAAGGTTTGATTGCTTATTCCTCTCCATAGATGTTGACTGCCTTGCTGAGTTTCCTCCAGCATTCGTTTGTGTTACTTAAGATTTCAAGCATCTGCAGAATCTCTTGTGTGACTGAAACAGGATAAACTGATTATTTGATTGCACAGAATATTCCTGACAATCCAATGAATAATAAAGTGTATTAAACTAAAGGAAAATACATTTTGAATAAAAACGTGTTCTTTTAAGTCTACTATACCTTCAGAGTAGACTGAATGCAGGAACACGCATTCAGTTATTGTGTACCCCTCCTATCATACCGATACTTACAGGTCAGAGTCTTCGGAACTGGACTCCTCACCGTGACCTTCTGATTTCCAACGTTTGTAGCGGTCAATCAGTTCTGTTAGGTAAGAAGTTTTCTTTGTGTAGCGCTGGATGTACTTGTGTTTCAGGAGTTCTTTTGCTGTTGGTCTCTAGGATTTGAAACCAAAGGTTTTAGAGCCCCATGGAATCATTTGATCTCCCCTGCATCACTTACAGTATTTTCTGTTTCTCATTTTCCAGTCGTGTGGTTTTTAGCCTCCCTTTCAGTTTAGTATTCAGAACATTCTTTTGTCATTACGTTAATATCTCCAGTTAACTTTCATATACTGGCTCAGTGCTACTGGTGATCTATAACTCACTTGAAACCTTGAATTGCATTCTCATATAGACCTACTGATAAAATTTTCCATACATCCAATTGAAGTTAATAGGTACAAACAGGCGAACCAGAAAAACACATATCCAGCTTTTTACAAAATTACAGAAGCTAGCCTGAAGTTTCAGCAAATTAGGTGAAGACATTTTTAACGTGGCCTGCCACCGGAATAGATACGATTCTGCACAGCAAGGGTAACTTTCATTTATGTAGTACCTTCAAGGCAGCAAGATCATCTCACTGTTAATCAACACAGGTGCACCTCAAGGATGTGGGCATACTTAGCCCACTAATGAACTCACTCTACACTCATAACTGTGTGGCCAGGCACAGCTCAAACACCATCTCTAAATTCACCAATGGCACAACAACACACACAAAATGCTGGTGGAACACAGCAGGCCAGGCAGCATCTATAGGGAGAAGCGCTGTCGACGTTTCGGGCCGAGACCCTTCGTCAGGACTAACCGAAAGGAAAGATAGTAAGAGATTTGAATCTAGTCTAAAGACTTGCAAATTTCTAACGACATATGGTGGAGAGCATTCTGAGTGTTGGATGGTCTGGTATGGAGCTTCCAATGCATAGGATCACAAGAGGCTCAGCCATTTCCATCATGAGCACAACTCTCCCCACCATCGAGGTCATCTTTAAGATGTGATGCTCCAAGAAGGCAGCATCTATCCTTAAAGACACTCACCATCTGGGACATGACTTCTCTCATTTCTACCATTGGGATGAAGGTAGAGGAGCTTGAAGCTCACACTCAACATTTTAAGAGCAGCTTCTTTCCTTCCGCCATCAGATTTCTGACCAGTCCATGGATTATATTTTAATTTTCAACTTTTGCACTATTTATTTTGTAACTTAAAGTAATTTTGTCTTGCACTGCACTACTGCCGCTAAACAAATTTCACAAGATATGTCCTTGATAATAAACCTGATTGCGAAATCCCACAACACTTCCCAGGAGCATTACTAAGAATTAATCATGAAGGAAATAATCAGATGATTTAAAGTTCAGTTAAAAATGTTTTAGAAAGCATCTTTAGAGGAAAGAGAAGTAGATGCCCATGGAGGCTTAGAGAGGTAATTCCAGCTTGCAAAACTTTTCTTTAAGTACGTTACTGACAACCAACATTTGGGAAGCTGTAATTGTCCTTGATAAGGTGTTCAGAACCATTTTCTTGAACTACAGTAATCTATGTGACATTTCACTCTGTTGTTAAGTAGTAATTTCAGAATGTTGCAAGAGCAACAATGAAGCAACTATTATATAAATCTAAATCAACACCGGTTTTAACTTAGAGGAAATGTGGAGGTGCTGGTGTACCTCTGGATGGAAGTCATAAGTTGTGAGAAACTTTCAAAGAAAGTTTGAAAACATGATTTAGTGAACCTCATGTATTATGCACTAGTCATTTTGTGCCTCAAGAAAGTCGTTAAGATTTTGAGGGGCAGATGGTGTATTAGTCAAGCAGATTGCCATGGGCTGATTGGTGTAAAGCTTTACTCACTGTAATTGGAATTACACAGCTAGAGTATAAAACAGCATACACCTTAGTTATGCTAGTAAAATCTTTGAAGAAGCATACATGCACTTTTATTGTCCTTTTACCCCCACTCCCATGTACTGCATTTATCTGGCCAGTTTTAAGTCTCCAGTCAATGATGACTTCTAGGATATTGATGATAGGGATTTGATATGTGTAATTAAGAGAAGGTTGTTATGTTGCTTGGATAAACATTACCACTTCAACCCAAACCTGAAGGTTGTCCAAGTCTTACTGCATGTGCCTGTGTGTATCCGAGGACTTTTAAATGAAACTGCATTTTATTCATCAGCTAATGTTTCCAATTCTTATGTTAAAATAGAGAGAGGATCACTGATGAAGCAGCCGAACTGGGTATGCCTCAAACACTCTCACAAGGGTCAGATGTAGCAACGTCTTTGGGCCAAACTGATTTTCCTCTTAGAACCGCTAAGTAGCTTCCACTTGTGACAAGTGAACCTAGACAGTCAAACATTTTCCTGCTGACTTCCATTTTACTTGGGTTTCTCATGGGTACACGATTATAATCTGCCTTGATATCACCACCAGTCTTTGCCCCTTTCTATGTACTTAGGACAAGAATGTGCTGAACTAAGTCGTTATCTGATCCCTGCAGAACCTAGAATCAACAGATATGAAGTTAATGGTGAGTGAATGTATCAGACTTGTTTCATCACTTTAATGTTAATTGAGAGCAGATAAATGGAGTGGCTCAGTGACTGGGTAAAATTATCCTTCATAGCTTCCCCTAGCCATAATCATACAATTTCCCTCCACAATGGGTAGACACCATTACAGGTGCACTGAAAGAGCTTGACTAGAGGCACAGCTGCATCTAAAGGACAATTTTTCAGCACTGTCAGGATATTGCTGAAGTCCATAACCTTTGTGCTCAATGCTTGGTGTCACTAGCATTGAAGCAAATTGGTCGAAAATTGGCTTTGTGAAGAAAATAATAATAAGGATAACCTCTGTGGCACCTCTGGCTGAAAAGGGTAACCAACACTTTAAACAGTCGTTATTATTTTTGATTACTTTGGCTAAATGTACAAGACTTTCAAGATATTTGTGTAAACATCAAAAAGTTTCCCCTTCCAATTCTGAAAATATTCTGGTCTAACTCAGCCAAATTTGACATTTTCATAATCCATATGCTGAGCATTTCTTGTCCTTCCAGCTTTATAATTTTCTGTTCCATCACATAACATACTGCATTCTGAACTTGGTGTCATCTGTAAATAGACACACAACTCTCCTTATCCAAGAAGCCGAAAAGCACCCCAAGATCCCTCTATACAGTAATCCTCCCATGGGTTCAGACATTTAGTGGATTCTTCCATCTTACATTTGAGATGGTACAGTACAATACCTTACATGTATCCAGATTAACCTCCAGCAGCTAATCCTCTGCCCAGATTTCCAACTCATCTATATGCTGCCCTTCCTCACTCTACACAACTCCAACAACTTTTGTGACTTCTTCAAACTTACCAATCAGTCCACCTATATTTTCATACAAATCATTAACATATATCACGAACAGCAGAAGCCACAGTACCGATTCCTCCAGTAGTCACAGACCTCCAGTCAGAGTACACCACTCCACCACTGTCCTCTGTTTTCTAAGGTCAAGCTAACCTGAATCCAATCTACCAAGCTTCTGTGGATCCCAGTTACCCTAATCTTCTGGATCACCCAACACGAATTACCTTGCTGAATGCTTTTCTTAAGGTAATTGGCCTCACCGATTACCCTTGTCATCTCCTCAAAAATTTGAATCAAGTTTGTAAAACCATGACAAGACATACAAAATGCTGGAGGAACTCAGCAGGTCAGGCAGCATCTATAGAAATGAATAAACAGTTGACATTTCAGACCGTGACCCTTCTTCAGGACTAGAAAGAAATGGGGAAGACAGAATTAAAAGGAAGGGGTTTGGGTAAGGAGGACTAGGTAGAAGGTGCTGGGTGAAGCCAAGTGGGTGGGAAAGGTAAAGGGCTAGAGAAGAACAAATCAGATAGGAGGATAATGGACCATGGGAGAAAGGGAAGACGGAGGGGAGCTGGGGGAGGTGATAGGCAGGTGAGAAGTAGTAAGAAGCCAGAGTGGGAATAGAAGAGAGAGAAGAGGGAAGAAAAAAAACTGGAAGGACAAATTGATGTTCATGCCATCAGGCTGGAGGTTACCTAGACTGAATATGAGGTGTTGCTCCTCAACGCAGAGAGTGGCCTAATCATGGCAAAAGAGGCGGCCGTGGCCTGACACGTCAGAACAGGAATGGGGATAGGAATTAAAATGGTTGGCCACCATGACCTCCCTCATGCAAACCTTGTGAAAATCCATCATGAAACCAGGCATTTACAGATGTGAGAAAATTTTATCCTTAAGGATCTTCTCCTAATAATTTCCCTGTAACTGATGCAAGGTTCACTGCATTAGAATTTCCTGGTTTGTTCCAAATGCCTTACTTATACAAGGGAACAACATTGGTTATTCTCTAGTCCTCACATGGTCTTGAAGGTGTGTTTATCTAATTATTATTTTCAAATACATTACTTTAAGATTTAAGGCCTCTAAGGCCACTTGATATTTTTAGATTCCATCTACTTGTGGTATATTCCTCTATTTAAAAATACATAAAATACTTGTCTTCTTCCATTTCCTTATTTACCATTAAAATATTGCCTATATTTATGTTTAATGTACTTCCATTCTTCCTTATCTCTCAATTCTTTTACATTCTGACAGCTTTAATGTCCTTGCGACATTTTCTTTAGAGCCTGTACATTTTCCTGTTTCCTTTGATGTTCTTTATAGCCATCCTTGAGTCTAACTTTTCTTTTCCCACTAAATATTTTCTCTTAGCTTTAAACTGATTTTTGCTCATTTTATGGATCACTATTGCTCAACTACACAAATTCAGTAAATCAGCTTATTGTCATTAGTTGAAGGAAGCTTTTCCACAATGAGAATACAGACGATGAACCATTTAGCTCAAAGGGCCTAAATACGTAGATCAGTATTCTTTCCCTAAATCACACACTGCTTCCACAGTCTCCATATGAACCCCTGAAAGTTCAGCATATGAAGACAATACTTGCCACACTATAAGCAGAAATGGCTATAACAACTGCTGCTATTACATTTCATGGGATAGGAGGAGGGAGGGTGGGACACAAATGGATTTCTGCTCCCTGCAGACATCCAGTAACATCTTTTGTAAAGTACTATATATTGACAAATGATGAAACCAGAATTGTCATAAATGGAAGGGATTCAGTCAATGCTGGAAAACCAGAGTAACACACACACAAAATGCTAGAGGAACTTAGCACATCAGTTAGCATTTACAGAAATAATAAAGAGTTCATGTTTTGAGCTGAGACCCTTCATCATGACAGAAAGGAAAAGGGAAGAAGCCTAAATAAGAATGGGGGGAGGGGAAGTGTACAAGGTGACATGTGAGGAAGAAGGTAGGTAAGTATTGGAGGGGGTGAATTGATAAGCCAGGAGGCGATAGGTGGAAAATGAAGAAGGAATCTGCCAGGACAGAAGAGCGGACCATGGGAGAAAGGGAAGGAGGGGGGACACCAGAGAGGTGATAATCAAGTGAGGAAAGGAAAAGAAACGAGAGTGGACCCAGAATGGGGAATGGAAAAGGAAAGAAAGGGAGGGGGGAGAAATTACTTGAAGTTAGAAAAATTGATGTTCAGGTTGGAGGCTACCCAGGCAGAATATGAGATGTTGTTCATCCAATCTGAGAAGCAGGACTGTCATACCTAAACTGTGATAATTTCTTGGGAAGAAACTGAGAAGCTGCCAGCAGACAGAACCAAACCAAAACAGGGAAATTCTGAACACTAAGCAAATGTATAACTACTTCTGAAATATTGCTCCACTCATTTTTCTCTAATACAATCTACATCAACTTTAAGATTATTTGTTTGTTTAACAAACTGGTTTATCTACATTCATGTGTAGGACTACACAACCTCACACTTGTAATCTCTACACTACTGCAGATTGTAGATCTTTCTTTTAACATTCCCTCACCTTGATAACAGTAGAGCAGCCGCATAAATACTTCTCTATAGAAAGCCTTTGTTTAACACATCCGGCCTTGGTTGTAGATCTGATGCCTCAATGTAGAAAGATTGTAAATTAAAACATCACTCACGACACTTGATCCAAGTCTGTATTTAAGTTATTTCTTTGGGCTTACTTTTAGATGCACCTTCCTCAACTAAGTAGTAAATGCAAGCATGCTCTCTTTCTGCCTTGGTGAATAAAGGATTTTACAGCACAATCTGAGGCTTGTTTGTCCTCATTTCCTAGCCAACATTTATCCATCAATGAAGTTTGGAATATCACGTCATCTGGTATTTACCACACTTCTCTATCTCAGTGCTGAATACACAAATTAGCTATTAAATTTCTTTACAATATTAAACATAATTCAAAGTAATTTGTGGGAATTAAGTGCTCAATATTCTTTGTAAACATTGTAGATCCTTTTTCACAAGGACACTGGAACACACACCTCTGCATTAGTTACACAAATTTTGGACCATTCATATTCCTTCCTTCAAAACAAATCAGCCCTACTTACAAATTTGGGGTCCTTGTTGAGGCAAGCCTCTACAAATTCTTTGAAGGGTTTGCTGTAATTTCCTTCCAGAGTTGGGGGGTTGTTCTTCGGAATAAGGAATAGAACTCGCATAGGATGCAACTCCGAGTTAGGCGGCTCCCCCTTTGCTAATTCAATTGCAGTTATTCCAAGGGACCAGATGTCTGCCTAAAAATTAATGTCAGAGAATGAGAAACTATTTAAAACAGACTAGGTTTCTATATCAGTCTACATTTGGCAACTTTTCTATTTATAAGTATGAATACAGAAGCAACTGGGATATATCAGATTAAAAAATTGCACATTAAAATATTATTTTAAAAACTGGTAGAGTCTTAGTTTTTAAATGTGACAGAGCTGTTGAAGTCATTCAACAGAGCTTCCAGAAGCATGGATTTCAAAATTAACTAATGTTGCACACCACTCTGGGTTGCCGCAGTGTAACTACATTTCTAGATTGTCACCTGGCAAATCTAGATCCAAGCCCCAAACCACACACACACCACCTATTTCTAGTCTGTGCAGAAAAGTGACCAGATTTTGTTCATTGTTGAACCTGCTGCTTCTAAAGGACACACTTGCTCTCTTTCATACATTGCAGTGTAATGAACCCAAACTGTGCAGGACATGTCTCTTTCTTTGGTTTAATTCATTTAGAAGAATAATCAAGTTTAATCTGTTTACTCATGATGTGGAAAAGTTTGCTTCCCTCTCCCCACCCTCATCAGGCTCTCTGCTCCTACGATCTTTGTGGCATGAAGCCATCTTGATACTTAACAATGATTAAAACTTACATTAATTGGACCTTCAACTAATTAGACAGAAAAGCAAAGTAATTTCTGGAGTGATCCAGTTATCTAACTGAAACTATTGAGTAACACAGATACAATTAAAAAAAGGGGGGGTGGGAACAGAAAAAAAGATGGCAAAATTGGTGTGGAGATGAAGGGGACCACATGCATAAATGGGAGAAAAAGTAGAGCACGCAAAACGGAAACATGCATTAATAGCACATGCATTTTACCAATAATGGCAGCACGACATGTAAATAAATGCAGATTACTGATTAACAAAATTAACTGATTTTGCTTAAAACCAGAAGGATTTTATCTAGTTGACCTGGTTTAAAATCCATGAGCTGTGGCTGAGACACCCAAGATCTACTGAGATTTTTCCCATTTTCACAAAGTCATAGTACTTTATTGCAGCTACCTGTATAATATTTATCATTGCTTAAATAACCTCTGAATTTATTTTTCAAGGATTAATGCTAAATGAGCAAAGTCAAAAAACACATAAATAAACTACAAATATCAGACTCATACAAAGAGGAATAAAGAGAAAATGCTGGAAATAGCAGAACAGACATCTCTGGAGGCAGCAGAGTTAAGACTTCAGGTCAAGACCTTTCATCAGAGCAGTTCGGTAACGTCAGGTGAGATCACGTGCTTGTTAACTAGCAGCCTCACAATAACAACAGAAATTCAATGGAGCCTTTTCAGGTAAGATTTTTAGTTAATGTTTCTCTGATTGCGGTGTCAAGAAAGAAGTCAGTCTTAAAGCAACGGGTGGAATAATCATGACAAAAATGAGAAGAAATTTCTGCACACAGATTGATAAATCCTTGGAACACACAGCACAAAAGGGCTGTGAGAGTTCAATGGTTGAGTTCAGTCAAGTGTGATTAATAGATTTGTTTAAATAACCACTTATGAATTGTTTAGCTTTCAAGGGAATCCTTATTTATCAAGTTAGTGCAGGGAAGATCAGCCATGATCATACTGAGTAGCAGAACAGACACAACGGGCCAAAAAGCTACACCTGTTTCTATTTCTTATGAGGTTTGCTGGTAGCTGCACTTTCTGATGCCTTGCAGAGGCGGTGGCAGGAATAAGCTGGTTATCAGATACCTGATCTTCTGCTCTGCAGAAGGCCTGAGGCAAGAAGTTAATGCACTTCTTTATTTTGTTTTAAATAACTTCATGATGAATTAAAGTGGAAAGAGAGGAGAGCGGCAAAGGGGGGGAGCGGGCGGCAAGGGGGGGGGGAGGACAGCGGCGGGGGGGGAGGAGAATGGCGGGGGAGAGCGGCAAGGGGGGAGAGAGCAGCAAAGAGAGGGGGAGGGGGGAGAGCGGCAAAGAGAGAGGGGGAGAGGGAGAGCGGCAAAGAGGGGGGGAGGGGAGAGAGCGGCAATGAGAGAGAGGGGGAGGGGGGGAGAGCGGCAGAGAGAGAGGGGGAGGGGGAGAGAGCGGCAAAGAGAGGGGGAGGGGGAGAGCGGCAAAGAGAGAGGGGGGGGAGAGAGCGGCAAAGAGAGAGGGGGAGGGGGAGAGAGCGGCAAAGAGAGAGGGGGAGGGAGAGAGAGCGGCAAAGAGAGAGGGGGAGGGGGAGAGCGGCAAAGAGAGAGGGGGAGGGAGAGAGCGGCAAAGAGAGAGGGGGAGGGGAGAGAGCAGCAAAGAGAGAGGGGGAGGGGAGAGAGCGGCAAAGAGAGAGGGGGAGGGGAGAGAGCGGCAAAGAGAGAGGGGGAGGGGAGAGAGCAGCAAAGAGAGAGGGGGAAGGGAAGAGAGCGGCAAAGAGAGAGGGGGAAGGGGAGAGAGCGGCAAAGAGAGGGGGAGGGGGGAGAGAGCGGCAAAGAGAGAGGGGGAGGGGGAGAGAGCGGCAAAGAGAGAGGGGGAGGGAGAGAGAGCGGCAAAGAGAGAGGGGGAGGGGGAGAGCGGCAAAGAGAGAGGGGGAGGGAGAGAGCGGCAAAGAGAGAGGGGGAGGGGAGAGAGCAGCAAAGAGAGAGGGGGAGGGGAGAGAGCGGCAAAGAGAGAGGGGGAGGGGAGAGAGCGGCAAAGAGAGAGGGGGAGGGGAGAGAGCAGCAAAGAGAGAGGGGGAAGGGAAGAGAGCGGCAAAGAGAGAGGGGGAAGGGGAGAGAGCGGCAAAGAGAGGGGGAGGGGGGAGAGAGCGGCAAAGAGAGGGGGAGGGGGGAGAGAGCGGCAAAGAGAGAGGGGGAGAGAGCGGCAAAGAGAGAGGGGGGAGAGAGTGGCAAAGAGAGAGGGGGAGAGAGTGGCAAAGTGGGGGGGGGAGATTTACACTCATTGAGTGCATAATGAACTGCTCTCATGGCTTAAGGGGCAATAGCTGACAAAAGAATGAACAGCTCTGAATAAATTTAAATTAAGTTTCTGCAAACTGGAAATGATCTGATAAATTTTGCTACCTTTTCAAATAGGTACCACCTTATACACACATTTCTGAATTCCATTTAACAAGACTCACCTCCAACCCCTTGTCAGATGAGCTCTCGATCCCCTGCAGTTTGCCAGTTGGAGTTGACAATGCTATCATCCACCTGCTGAACATAGCCTGCTCCCATTTGGAAAAGCGGGACAGCACTGAGGATTATGTTTTTTGATTTCTCAAGTGCCTTCAATACCATACAGCTCTCATTGCTGGGGGAAAATCACATGTTCATACAGCCTGTTGTCACCAGTACAATCTTCTATGCGTGGTGTGCTGGGGCAATGGCATCAGCATGGGTGATGCCAACAGACTTAATAAAGTGATCAGAAAGGCTGGCTCTGTCATACGAGTCAAACTGGAAGCTGTCGTAAAACATTCGAGGCAATTTACGGTAAGTTCTAGCAATTCTGGACAATGTTTCTCACCCTCTGCATGCCACCTTGGCTGAATAGAGGAGTCCTTTTAGTGATAGAGTAAGACTATAGTGCTACTCCAAAGAGTGCTATGAGGGGCCATTACATTCTATAATGAGTCAACCCCCCTATAGCTGGGGAAGTGATGACACCCTCCTGTTAGACTGTCAATGTAACTTTTCTTTTATTCTTTCTTACTTCTCTTCTAATATTGGATATCTGTGCACCTGTAACCCTACTGTGACATTGTAATTTCCTTTGGGATCAATAAAGTATCTATCTAATCAAGTAATATCTATTAAGTCAATTGAAGTACTATAATTGGTCACAGCTCAAAATTTGGAATATATGACTTAACAATCATCTTCCACTTCTTTCCATTACAACTTAGCTGGGGGAAGCCACTTGCCCAGGCAATTTGAGCAATGGAAGCACACACGCTACTATTCAAATGTTATTCCTGGAATAGTGCTTGTGCTTCAATTGAATTTTCTCCTGTTTTGTGCGCTAAAGGTGTTTGTTGATAGCAATAGAAACAATCCTGGAGAGATAGAACACAAACCCACAGACCAAATGCATGCATTTGTTCACTTACTTTGAAGTCATATGCAGACTGTTTGATGACTTCTGGTGCCATCCAGAAGGGCGTGCCCACGAAAGTGTTCCTCTTTATTTGTGTATCTGTTAGTTGGCCTGCAACTCCAAAGTCTGCGAGCTTGACGTCACCTTGTTCTGACAGTAAAACATTAGCAGCTGTGGAGAAGAAGAAAATTAAAACTAAATGTAAGTCAGCCTTGGTTAAAGTCCCCAGAATCAGAAAGCTGTGGGTTCAAATTTTAACTCCAGAGACTTCTGCACCCACATTTAAGTTGACACTGAAATGTACAATTGGATTAGGAGCTGTGTGTAACAACTTGGAAATGGATACGCGGAGGCAAAGTCACCTAATCTCAGCAACCGGCTGTCTTTGTCCTTGTGTCATTCCCCAATGGCAAGGTTTCTCCTTTATTCCCAACTCAATTTCTGCAATTACATTATCTTTCACCTGGCTCGACTGCAGCTTTCTCACTGCAGTTCTGTGCTTTGAGTTTGCACCCAGTTTCAGAAATAGAACACGTCTGAGGTCAAGAGTGATGTGCAGCACTTGTGTAGTACTCAACTGCAATGCAGCAAGATCCCATCACCAAAGGCTTTCGACATGTGTCACAGCAATAATTCAGTATGCACCACATAGTGTGCTTGATGGCAGCTATTTCCCGCTTTCTAAAAGATATTTTTCCTGAGCCCTGACGAATACTCTTGGCCCGAAACGTTGACTGTTTGTTTCAACAGATGCTGCCCAACCTGCTGAGTTCATCCAGCTTGTTTGCACGTGTTGATTTGACCACAGCATCTGCAGTGTACTTTGTGGGTTTTTTTTCCATTACCAGTGTTTAAGTCAGAAAAAAATCAAATTATAGCAAATATAATTATTTGAAAGCAGTCACTGCCTTTACTTACTACATAAATGTGAACAAAAGGTGGTATAATCCCACACATGTACTGTAAAGGAATGATGATGTAGCCCGGACATCAAGCATGGGAAATGACCACAGTATTTGCCTCAGGAATTCTCAGCTGCTGTTTACATTCAACCGTCAGCTGATGTGAATGTAGCGTGCGACACTATTCTTTTGACCATCACTAGAATACAAACTCAATATCCCAACACTTTTGTGGCTGTTACTAGGGATTTTAATCATGGTTCTCTCAGATTCAGCTTCAGTTTATTGTCATTTAGAAACCACAAATGCAATGCAGTTAAAAAATGAGACAACACTCCCCCAGAATTATATCACAAAAGCATATGACAAAGCAGACTACACCAGAAAATCCACGTAATGTTTGGCAATCCCCAATCCAGGGTCTGGAGAGACTGCTGCGTATTAATATCGCGCTACCGTCTAGTGCGTTCCCCGGAAAGGAGCTCCAAATCCACCAGACAAAAACAAGACCAAAAACTAAAGCTACAAGACCTGCACAAAACCACATAATTACAACATATAGTTACAACAGTGCAAACAATAGCATAATTGATAAAAAAAAGACTATGGGCACAGTAAAGATAGTCCAAGATGTTAAAGGACAGTAAGTTCAAAAGAAATCACCACAGTTTCCACAAGTCCCCAGGGTCCCGATTGACTTGCCATCCCACGTCGGCGGCAGAAGGGAGTACCCCCACTATGGACTTCCAAGGCGCCACCCGACTCAGCCTCGCAGACACAGCACACAATGGAAGCTCCGTCGAAACCAGCCTCGCAGACGCAGCACACACTGAAAGCAACCTGAGTCTGTCGAACCTCCGAGCCGATGACCATCCCCTCTGGCACAGCTTCTCTGAGCACCATCTTCTGCCGAGCGTATTAAGACGGCCCCGCCAACAGCCATCGGCAATGCGACCCCGAGGACTGGGGGCCTGTTCTTCCCAGCAGAGTCCCGAACCTCACAGCAGCAACGAAGAAGGTCTTCCTGGAATTTCCTGATGTTTCTCTGTGCTTCCATGTCCATTTTCAATCGATTATGATTATGACTGCGCATGGCAGCCCACTTCACAAATAACAGATGATCAGTTCCGTAGTGAGATAATCTCAGGGCAACAATATCAACTTTTTATCAATATGTCAGCTGCACTATACGGAACAAAAGAACACTGGGCCTTGTGTATGTGAACGTAAAGGATGCAGACAGTGCTGCTGCCCTTCCCCTACTTAGCAGATCTGATCACAAGCTGGTCCTGCTAAGACCCAGGTACGTGCCTCTTGTCCAGCAGCAGCCTGTCTCAATGTGGATTGTAAGGAGGTGGACTGCAGGCACTGCAGGAAAGCTTTGAGAGGATGGACTGGGATGTGTTATGTGAGCCACATAGGGAGGACATTAACAAAATAACTGATTGTATCACAGACTATATCGAATTCTGTGAGAACACCATCTTGCCAGCCAGGACTGGACACTGCTTCCCCAACAACAAGCCTTAGATGACCAGTGACCTGAAAGAACTTTTGAATAAGAAGGAAGACTTCAGGTCTGAAGGCAGACAAGTACTGAGGTGAGTACAGAATGGACTGAGGGTAAAGCTGAGGGAGTGCAAAGAATCTTACAAGAAGAAGCTGGAGTGCAAGCTTCAGCAGAGTATCATAAGGGATGTGTGGTTGGGCACGAAGCAGATCACTGGCTTCAAGCTGAAGGAAAGGAAGATCAAGGGCTGCTTGGATTGGGCCAACAAACTGAACATGTTTTTCAACAGGTTCAGCATGGGACCTCCTGCTGTTCCCTCTTCCACTTGCCCAAACCACACAGCCTCCCTTCCCCCAAAGCCTTCTCCCTCTACCCCTCCCTCCCCTCTGGTGACTGCTTGTTTCCAAACCCTCAAACTTTGAAGTATCCTGCCTGCTGGGGATGACCACCCTACCTAGCCTGACTGTGACTGCAGGTCAGGTTAAGAGGCTACACCAGGGCAAGGCTTCTGGACTGGACCACATCAGCTCCAGGATACTGAAGGCCTATGTAAGCCAGCTGTCTGGTATTTTCCAGCACCTTTACAATCTGAGTCTGAATACCGGTACTATGAAGATTTCCTGCTTGTACCTAAAGCGGCAACTCTACCTGTACTTAACAACTACAGACCAATTGCCCTCACATCTCACGTGATGAAGGTGCTGGTCCACAGGTGACCTCCGTTGATACCCCTGCCCCCCCTTACCCCATCCCTATCTATAATTTTAGTCTGGTTCTCTTTCTTTCTCTTTTCCCTCCTCACAATAATCTCCCCCCAGCCCTACCTTTCTTTCTCTTTTATTTCCCGTAATTCTCCACCTTCCCCCTAGCCCATTTCCCTCCAGCCTATCACTTCCCAGCTCTCTACTTCATCCCTCCCCCTACTTCTTATCCACACTCAACCATCCCATGTTACTTCACTCTTGATGAAGGGTTTCGGCCCGAAACATTGTCACTACCTCCTCCCGTAGATGCTGTCAGGCCTGCTGAGTTCTGCCAGCATTTTGTTTTTATTTATTTCCAGCATCTGCAGATTCACTCATGTTGCCTCATAATACAATAGCCTGTTTTATTATTTTGTATTTTATTATTGCACAGTATCCCACATTGGTAAATTATTATTGTGTATATTATTCTGTACTTTATTACTAGTTAATATTATTAATATTGTTATTGCTAAGTGTGCTTTTAAATGTTGCTGTTGTAATGAAATAATTTCCCACTCGGGGTCAATAAAGTACTTATTATTATAACATCTTGTGCATAATTCCATCTATCAGATACTCTTACCTTTAATATCTCTATGAATTTTCCGTTCCGAGTGCAGATAGTCTAAACCTTTAAGGATTTCCCGAAGAATTGTGGCAATGTATGTCTCCTCCAGAGGGCCTGGTTTCAGCTGCAAAGATCACAGCGGTGAATTAACCATACTGATGGTCAGGGAACACGCTTGAATAACTGAGCTACACTGTAGAAAGATCACTGGTTCAATTCCAAACCCGCAATGTTTCAAACAAGCTCAGCTGGCTATTGGTTAAAGAGATTAAGAATTAGCTTGGGCAGGCTAGCCATTTGAGATTCTAGACCTTCCTGTGAGAACATGTAGGTAGTATTGCCAGGGGAAACATCCAACGTTCAAGTATAACAAACAAGGCATTTCCAACCTTGTTCCTGGAGCTTATGCCGGGCTCTTTATGGACAGTGTAAAAGTCCAAGGGCAGAGGTCATTTGGGACTTTAAAGTGATGAGCAGATTGAAGCCAGGTTTGCCTTTGCAAATTGAACAGTGATTTACAAGCAATTGCCCAATCCACCTTTTGTTGTTGCTAATGTTCAGGAGACAAAAACACTAAATTTACAAGTGAATCACTGTTTAGTGTTTGGACAGTGGGAAAGCAAAGAGGTTAGAGAGCAGTTTCACGAGAAAAGCACTGTGAGAATTGATATGGGTACTCATAGCATAAACCAGAGAATCTCTGAGAGAATTGTTCTTTTGGAATGCTAAGAGGGGACGGGAGGTAATGGAAACTTATAATACATTTAAGGTGAAGAATTATGGACAATTATACATGAATGTGGAAGCTGGTAGAAGATAAGGACAAGGACAAAGGAAGCCTATCCTTATTCTAGGTGGGATTTTTGTGGATAAGTGTGGGAATTTTATACATCTGCAGATCACAGCCCAGCTGGAAATGCCAAGTGGGGCAGGCAGCATCTATGGAGACAAAAACAATGGTGATGGAGAACCACTGTTAAGAAGAACGGAAAGTATTTCAGGAGCACTTGTGCGTGAAGTATCATTATTAGAACAGACCCAAGAGTCAGAAAAACCAGGAAAATGGAGGAATATCCTCAGAAGGAAGAAGTGTCATTACGATACCTCTGGGTGTTTGCAAGCTTGTAACGGATTAAAATAAAACAGAAAACACCAAATACTTAGCCAGTCAAGCAGCATCTGCAGAATGAGAAAGAGTGAATGCTTCAAGTCGAAGCCCCTTCCTTGGAACCAAAGGGCTTGTGTTGACATTAACTGCTAACTTATATCCTGAGATAGTGATAGTGAAATTGAGAAAAGGAACAGTCAGAAGTAGACCATGAATGAAGGGCAGAATTTGACAGCAGAAGGGTAATAAAGTTGCACTGGAGCAAGCTATGTTTTCTATATTAAAAAAAACACTACCACTATTTATTCTTTGGATGGCTATCACACCATACCTTTGCCTCCTGCATAAAACAACACAGTAATTTCTGTTTTTCCGTCTCTGCCACATCTGCTCTTATTAGGCCTTCTGAAATGTCCTTCTTCAAGAAACATAGCTTCCTTTCTGCCATAGCTGATGGGAGTTTTCATCTGCATCGTCTCCATTTTCTACATGTCCACCCTCCCCTACATGGTTCCATCTGCTCATTACCCATGTACCCAAGTAAGTTTTCCCTTGGTTCACCTTTCCTATTTCTTCCCTCATCTGGCACCATCTATTTATCTGTTTCTATCTCACATACCGGGCTTCCTCTCACTTGTCCCTCATTTCTACATGCTGACCATCTTCCCTCTATACTCAGTCATGATGTGGGTCTTGTCCTGAAATGCTTATCGTCCCCTCATCTCCATGGATGTGCTTGACCCACAGTTCTTCTGGAAGTTTGCATTTTGTGCCTGAATGTAAAATGCCTCTTTCATTGAATCTGTTTTATTCTGTCCAGCAAATTCAACTTAATAGCTCAAATCCATTGCCTAAAGCATAACTACTTCTTATCCAGACCAAAATTTTTTTGAAATTAATAATCAGCAATCAGGAACCTTGGGTTGGATAGTACATACAAAGTTGTCACTAACCCAGAAAATATTAAAACATCACTGAGGTTAAAGGCAGGATAACCTAGTAAAGCAGTTAACAAGCAGATTTACATTTGCAGTTAAGACACATTTTTTCAATGGAATTCCAGTATTATTTCAAAGCCACACTAAAAAGTGGGATTAAATCTCATTATCCTTCAGTGGTGAATCTTGTTTCCTGAAAATTAGTCCATACATAAGACAAAGTAGAGTGGCATCATATTTGAAAACTGTACTCACCAAGTCTAAAGCGGAGCCTCCACCCAGATACTCCATAATTATCCATAATTTTGTGCCCTAGGGATCAAACAAACAACTTCTAACATCAGCAACAAGTCATCCCGAAATATAACTCAAGAGTTTCACCAAAATGTAAAAAGCACAGATCCAGGAAACTGATAATCAATTTAAAGATAAACAACTTTATCCTTTGAAATTCACGCAGCACAAATTGACAAAACCTTGCTCGTGACTAATGATACTTTTTGGTAACCGACTCCTAAGTGTTCCTTTTCTATTCAAATTCTCATGCCATTTATTAGATTTTTGTTTTAAAAATAAACCATCATTCCTAGCTTTCTCTGGATGGCTTAAGGACACTCCTTCCTCATTACTCAGTATTCTCATTTGATCACCTCTTCCTTGTTCTCTTTACTCCCATTCCTTCCGATGTTTCTTTGTACCCATTTAGAAAAATTGCATGCAGTAAGCTTTTCAATAAAAAGTTAATTTGCATATTCCTCTAATGTAGTGGTCACCAACCTTTTGAAGCCCAAGATCCCATACCTTGGCCACAACCCGGAAGTAGAAATAATGTATGAACACCAGGGGGCACCATCCTTTTTTTTTGCACCGCGGACCAGTTTAACATTGACAATATTCTTGCGGACCGGCTGACGGGAGGGGGGCGTTAATCACGACCAGAATACAGCGATACTCGAAGCAGGTTCCTTATGTCCAGTCTATTCTGCAATTTACTTTACGTGGCTCTCAGCACTTACCTGCTGTCACGCTTGCTACGTTTTTCCCGCTGAAAAACTCAGTTGGTTTGTTTTTAAGTGCAGGGTGCTTGGACTCAGGGTACCGAAGCAGTTCTGAGGGCTTCATTACCACTTTAGACAGCCTCCAGGCCCAAACTCCAGCCTCCCGCCCGCCCACCACCTTGGCCAGATGCGTCTGTTCCCGTACCGGGGCCGTGGCATTCGCAGTCCGAAGAGAGCAACAGAGCAAGGAGTGTGACAGGGCGCCTGCCCGCCCCTCTTGTAGGATTTATCGGCCGACTAAAGTTTGTTTCAGTAGGTCGCAGCGCGGTAGCTGCTCTGGTACTTACGAAACCCTGAGCCCAAATTAGGTCGTCTGCGAATATTTTAGCACCGAGTTCCCCATGAACATTCGGTGTGTTAAAGAGGTTTAGAGGCTGCGTCCATCTGTCTGCGCTCCAAGCCGGTAGCAATGGCACTTCTTGCCGGCCGCACGAAGCGGCCAGTTACCCAAGGCCAACCAGTGATCACTGACGCGCTTGGGTAATGACCTCGTGTGCGTTCAAGTTCAACAGTGGGCGTGACAGGGAATGAGGAAAGGTGCAGCTGACTCATCGTTTCCTTGTGGCCCGGTGGCTGGGGACCAGCGCGTGGCGAGGGAGCTACTCGCATGCGCACTGGACAGAAAGAACGGAACTAAAACCCCGTAACCTGGAAACAATCTCTCAACAGTATTCGTGTATTTATTTTTCATTTTTTTCGGGATCTACTGGGAAAGTCTCAAAGATCGACCAGTTGATTGCGATCAACAGTTTGGCGACCACTACTCTCATGCCTGGCACCTTACACTGATCAGAACTCAGTTCCTTTTCTGTCATTGTGACGAGTCCATTGATTTTGATCCTTTCTGCTAACTATATGGGCAAATTTATTACCTCCAAAGTTTTTAAATTATGCGTCATACAGCTGTTTAAATTTTCAATATTTATAAGGGACCTGGCTAGTGCTGAGCTCTACAGAACTACTGTAAATGGCATTCCAGTAACTAAAACACCTGTCAACATTTTCTTTCATTTCTTGCCAGAGTCAATGTTGAATCCAGCTTGCCACAGGTCCCTGGATCTTATGGACTTCTTTTTAACTCAAGTTTTCCATGTAGAATTTTGTCAAAGGTCTTGCTAAAACACATTGTCTACATGTCTGGCAGGGTTTACAAGATATTACTTCCTACAAAGCGACACTCAAATAGCATGGATGGCAGCGATACTTCACTACCAGATGAACTCAACTATGCCCGCTTTGAAAGGGAGAATATAACTACAGCTGTGAAGATCTCTGCTGCACCTGATGACCCTGTGATCTCTGTCTCAGAGGCCAATGTTAGGCTGTCTTTAAAGAGTAAACCCTTGCAAGGTAGAAGGTCCCAATGGAGTACCTCGTAAGGCTCTGAAAACCTGTGCCAATCAACTGGCGGGAGTATTCAAGGGCATTTTCAACCTTTCACTGCTACAAATGGAAGTTCCCACTTGCTTCAAAAAGGCAACAATTATACCAGTGTCTAAGAACAATGTGAGCTGTCTTAATAACTATCGCCCGGTAGCACTCACATCTATAGTGATGAAATGCTCAGAGAGGTTGGTCATGACTAGACTGAATTTCTGCCTCAGCAAGGACCTGGACCCATTGCAATTTGCCTATGGCCACAATAGATTAATGGCAGATGCAATCTCAATGGCTCTTCACATGGCTTTAGACCACCTGGATAAAATAAACACATGTCAGGATGCTGTTCATGACACATGCCGGTGATAATAAACCTGAAGTCACAGGAAGGGTGCAAACACACAATCGGGGGTATTCTCTAGACCCTCCAAAAGCAAGAGAGAGACTGAGGACTGATAGGGAGGCAGATTTTTTGAAAGGTGCAGAAATAACAGAGATGCTGTCATGATGGGGACTTTAAGTTTTCTAATATTGATTAGCTTTCTGAATGAGGAAATGGGGAGCCTTATCAAACACCACATACAACACATCCATTGCTCCACCTTCATCGATGTGCTTTGTCACATCCTCATAGAATTGAATCAGGCTCATGAGGCTGATCTGCTCCTCACAAAGCCATGCTGACTATCCCTAATTAGTCCAAGTATGCATTCATCTAATCTCTAAACCCCCTAAATAATTTGCCCACTATTGGAATAAGACTTATTGGTCTATAATTCTTAGAACTTTACCTACTCCCTTTCTTGAACAAAGGAATACCATCTGCCACCCTACAATCATCCGGTACTTCTCTTGTAGCCAATAAGGAAGCAAAGATCACAAAGGCATAGCCATCTCTGTCCTCGCTTTCCATTGTAATCTGCGGTACACTGCATTTATCCCTGGTGATTCATCTATTCTAATGTTTTTCAAACATTCTAGCACAGCCACTTTCTTAACATCAACATCCTTAAGTTTATGAGCTTGTTTTACACTGTCCTCATAAACGTGTTGCTGTTCATAAGAACGTGATGACTGTAGAGTGCCATAGCCACTAGCCGGGAGATTGGGTATTGGTGCGATCCTACCAATGAAAGAATTGTATTAAGCCCTGTTGAGAAGGCCCATTTCAAGTACTGCTAACCACATATACTGTTCTGAAGGCCCAGGGGAAGACAACTTGGATCCATGCATCAAACATTAAGCCAGTGGTGCCAGCAGACCAGGGAACCAGCAGCCAGTAGATCCATGGTGATGAGGAATGACTAACTGAACTATTTGATCAATACTGCTTGCAACCTTAGAACAGAGAAGAGTACAGCACAGAAACAGGAACAGGCCGTTCGGCTAATAATGCTGTGCCAACCGGCTAAAAAGCAAATCAAAAACACTTGAACACTAATCCCTACCTACACCATATCTGCATTGCCCCATTTTCCTTACATCCTTATGCCTATTCAAATGTCTCTTAAAAGCCTCTAACGTATTTGCATCTACTACTATATCACAAGGTCTATTCTAGACATCCACAACTCTGAGTAAAAAAACTCACCCGTCACATCCCCCTTGAACCTACTTTCTCTCACCTTCAATGCGTGCCTTCTGGTGTTAGACATTTCAATCCTGGGAAACAGATACTCTGTCCATTCTATTTAAGCCTCTGCTAACCTTATAAACCTCTAACAAACCTCCTCTTAGCACAACAGAGAAAACAACCTAAACCAGGTAGCATCCTGGTAAACCTCCAGACATCCTTCCTATAGTGGGGCAACCAGAGCTGTATGCAATACTCCAGATCTGGCCTAACCAACATTTTATAAAGTTGCAACATAACCTCTTGAATTTCGAATTCAATGTCTCGACTAATAAAAGCAAGCATTTCATAAGCCAGCTTAACCACCTTATCAACCTGTGTAGTCACTTTCAAACAGCTATGACTTGGATCCCAAGATCTCTCTGCTCAGCAGTACTGTTAAGTATCTTGTCCTTCACAGTGTATAGTCTCCTTGTATTTGCCCTAGCAAACTTACTAAACCACCCATCTACATTTTTATCCAGGTCATTTATATACATCACAAACAGCAGCGGTCCCAACACGGATCCCTGCAGAACATCACTATTACAGATCTCCAGCTCGAATAAGTCCCTTCAACCATTACCTTCTGCCTTCTATGCACAAGCTAGTTGTAAATCCAAACAGCCAGTTCACTGCAGACCCCATGCATCTTAATTTTCTAGATCAGCCTCCTGTGAATGACTTTGTCAAACACTCCCCGCTGAACATCGACGGCTCCTCGGTAGAGACGTAAACAGCACCAAATTTCTTGGTTTCACCTGATGGAGAATCTCACCTGATCCCTCAACACCAGCTCCATAGCAAAGAAAGCCCAGCAGTGTCTCTACTTTCAGCGAAGGCTGAGGAAAGTCCATCTCCCACCCCCCCATCCTCATCACATTCTACAGGGGTTGTATTGAGAGCATCCTGAGCAGCTGCATCACTGCCTGGTTCGGAAATTGCACCATCTCGGATCGCAAGACCCTGCAGCGGATAGTGAGGTCAGCTGAGATGATCATTGGGGTCTCTCTTCCCGCCATCACGGACATTTACACTACACGCTGCATCCACAAATGAAACAGCATTATGAAGGACCCCATGCACCCCTCATACAATCTCTTTTCCCTCCTGCTGTCTGGGAAAAGGCTCCAAAGCATTCGGGCTCTCACGACCAGACTATGTAACAGTTTCTTCCCCCAAGCTATCAGACTCCTCAATAACCGAAGCCTGGACTGACACCTTGCTCTATTGTCCTGTTTATTTTTTATTGTAATGCCTGCACTGTTTTTGTGCACTTTATGTAGTCCTGTGTAGGTCTGTAGTCTAGTGTAGCTTTCTCTGTGTTGTTTGTTTTTACGTAGTTCAGTCTAGTTTTTGTACTGTCCATGTAACACAATGGTCCTGAAAAACGTTGTCTCATTTTTTACTATGTACTGTACCAGCAGTTACAGTCGAAATGACAATAGAAGTGACTTGACTTACTCAATCAAGTTGGTAAGGCAAGACCTGTCACGCACAAGCTACACTGGCTTTCCCTAATTACGCCATGGGGTTCCAAATGCTTTTTTATCCTATCCCTAAGAGTATTGCCCAGAAATTTCCCTACAACTGACGTGAGACTCACCAGTCTATAGTTCCCAGGATTTTCCCTTGTTCCCTTCTTAAATAGAGGTAAAACATCAGACACTCGCCAGATCTCTGGAACCCTGCCTATGTCGAGAAAGGAACTGAAGAGGGCCCAGCAATCTTGTCTCTTGCCTCCTTCGGTAATCCTAGGGCAAATTCCATCAAGGCCTGAGAACTTATTCACCTTAAAACTCATTAGAAGGCCCAAAACTTCCTCCTCTTAACCTCTAAATGCCCTAACACATTTATACACTCAGCATTGATCTCCTGGCCCTGCACATCTTTTTCCTAGGTAAACACTGAAGCAAAGTACAGTCGGCCCTCCTTATCTGCGAGTTCTGCATGCGTGAATTCAACCAACCGTGAATCGAGGAAACCAAAAGTGCTCTTCCCGGACTTGTTGTTTGAGAATTGTTCGCCTCACATCTTGTTTGTTCGCTACTTTGTTCCTGTGAAAAAAAATGGCTCCTAAAAAGCAATTCCTCAAAGGCTAAGAGGGAGTGTAAAATGCTACCTCTCACCGAGAAAGTAGATATATTAGATCTTTTGAAAAGAGGCATATCGCATTCCGAAGTGGGCCATAAGGTTGGTAAGAACGAATTGAGCATTCGCACAATAAAGCAGAAAGAAGCTGAAATTCGTGGAAGTGTTAGTGCTGCCCCTACAACGGCAAAAATGGTCTCTCTAGTTGGTGATAAAGTGCTTGCAAAGACTGAGAAAGTATAAAGTGTGTGTTGCTAGAGGACATGTCACAGAAGCATATCCCTGTAAATGGCCAAATTATACGTGAAAAAGCTCTTAGTCTCTATGAGCTCTACTGTGACGGGGTTGATGAAAGCGAGAGAAAAGAGCTTAAGGCTTGTAAGGGATGGCTGGCTGGCTATGTAAAGCGCTACAGCCTCAAGAACATAAAGATTATGGGAGAATTGGCATTGGCTAATGCCGAGGCCACAGCAGTGTTCCCAGAGGAGCTGCAATTCTGAAGTCTTGACGAGGAACATGTACAGTTTTTTTTCTTGTCAATATTCCCTAAACATTACAGTAATAACAATTATTTACATAGCATTTACATTGTATTAGGTATTATAAGTAATCTAGAGATGATTTAAAAGTATACGGGAGGATGTGCATAGGTTATATGCAAATACTATGCCATTTTATATAAGGGACTTGAGCATCCGTGTTTTTTGGTATCCACGGGAAATCCCAGAACCAATCCCTCGCAGATAAGGATGGCCGACTGTACTCATTAAATACCTCACTTGCATACTCCACATTCAAGCAAATGTTCCCCTTTTATCCTTGAATGGTCCTACCCTCTCTCAAGCAATTCTCTTGCTCTTGATGCATGTGTAGAATGTTTGGGATTCATCTTAATCCTACTTGCCAAGGACTTTTCATGACTCTTCCTGGTTTCCCTAATTCCTTTCTTTAGTTCTTTTTTGGCTTCTTTATTCTCCTCATGAGCTTCATTTGATCCTAACTTCCAAAGCTTTACATACTTTTCCTTCTTGATAAATTCATCACCTCTCTGGAAATCCAAAGTTCTCTTACCTTTCCATCTCAGTCCTTCCTTCTAAATAGGAACATAACAGTGCCTATAAAAAGTATTCATCCCTCTTGGAAGTTTTCCTGTTTTATTGTTTTACAACATTGAATCACATGGATTTACTTTGGGGTTTTTTCCCCACACCGATCAACAGAAACTACTTTTGTGGCAAGTTTCACCAAATTGGTTTAAATTTAATACAATAATCAAACACAAAATAACTGATTGCTTAATTACTCATCCCCTTCAAGTCAGTACTTAGTAGATGCACCTTTGGCAGCATTACAGCCTTGAGTCTTTGTGGATAGTTCTCCACCAGCTTTGTGCATTTGGACACTGCAATCTTCCCCCATTCTTCTTTACAAAACTGTTCAAGCTCTGTCAGACTGCATGAAGATCATGAGTGAAAAGTCCTTTTTAAGTCCAGCCACAAATTCTCATTTGGATTGAGATCCCGACTCTCACTTGGCTACTTCAGGATATCAACTTTGTTGTTTTTAAAATCATTTCTGTGTAGTTTCGGCTTTCTGTTAGCGATCATTGTCTTGTTGGAAAACGTCCCAAATCGCGGTTCTCTTGCAGACTGCATCAGGTTTTCCCTCCAGGATTTGTGTATTTTGCTGCATTCATTTTATCCTCTACCTTCACAAGCCTTCCAGGGCCTGCTGCAGTGAAGCATCCCCAGCCAGATGCAGCCACCACCATGCCTCATGGTAGGGATGGTGTGTTTTTGATGATATGTGGTGTTTGGCTTGCACCAAATATGGTGTTTAGTCTGATTATCTCAAATTTATCTCAATTTTGTTTTCATTGGACCATAGAACCTTCTTCCAGCTGACTTCAGAGTCTCCTACATGCCTTTTGGCAAACTCTATCTGAGATTTCATGTGGGTTTTTTCAGTGGCCTTCTCTTTGCCACTCTCCAATAAAGCTGTGACTGGTGAAGCCCCCAGGCAACAGTTGTTATATATATGTGCACTCTCTCCCATCTCAGCCTCTAAAGCTTTTAATTCCTTCAGAGTTGTCATAGGTCTCTTGGTGGGCTCCCTCACTAGCCCCTTCTTGGAAGTTCACCCAGTTTCTGAGGATGGCCTGCTCTAGGCAGATTTACAGCCATATTCTTTATATTTCTTGATGATTCCAGTATCCATCTCCTGACTTGTGCTTTTCAATAACCTTTTCACAGAGTTGCTTGCAGTTTTCATGTGTGTAGCTTTGGCCAGGATACTGACTTATCAGCAGTTGGACCTTCCAGATATTGGTGTATTTTTGCTATAATCAATTGAAACACACTGACTGCACACAGGCAATCTCCATTGAACTAATTATGTGACTTCTGAAAGCAATTGGCTGCACCAGTGATGATTTGGTACGTCATATTAAAGGGGGTGAATTCTTATGCATTTAAGTATTTTGTGCTTTATATTTACAATTGATTTAGGAAGCTTTGTAAGGAACGGTTTTAAAAAATCCAAATTAAATCCACTGTGATTCTATGTTGTAAAACAATAAAACATGAAGACTTCCAAGGGGGATGGAGGAGGGGGGAGGGAATACTTTTTATAGGCACTGTACATCTCCTATACTCTTTGCACTTGATCTTTAAACACCCTTCACATATGTGATGTGGACTTGCCAGAAAATAGGTGTTCCCAATTAACTTTTCTTAGTTCCTGTCTAATGCCCTCATAATTTTCCCTACTCCCAACTTAAAACCCTTCTACAAGGACCATACATATCCTTATCTAGAGCTATCCTGCAAGTTAAGGAGTTGTGGTCATTGTTCATCCACTGATAGGTCAGTCTCCTGGCCAGGCTCGTTCTCCAATACCAGGTCAAGTGAACACCCGCCTCTCGTTGGATCATCCACATATTGATTTAAGAAACCTTCCTATATACACTTAACAAATGCTGCCTCATCTAAACCCCTTGCACTAAGGTCACAGTTTATATCAGGGAATTTGACATCCCCATGACAAAATTTCCCAGTGGCTATTGGGGGCTTAGTACAATACCGTCAGCATAATTGCACCCTTCCTATTCCTGAATTCCACCCAAATGGACTCAGTATCTGATTCCCCCATAATGTCTCCTGAGGGCGACTGTGATATTATCCCTGATTAATAGTGCAACTGATCCCCCCCACCTCCTCCTTTATCTTAGCTAAAACACTGAAAATGCGGTACAGTAATCACGCATTCCTACTCCTTTCTCAACTAAGTTTCAGTAAAGGCTGAACATCATAGTTCCAAGAACTGATCCATGCTCCAAGTTCATTGCTTTACCCATATTAGTCCTAGCATTTAAAAGATACACACTTCAAACTATCTGAACCATCATACTTGTTATTTTGCCTTTCAATACTTTCCCTGACACCTATTTTCAGGCCTGAACCTTCCCTTACTGACCTAGGGCTATTATCCCCAGCCCCCTGCAAAACTAGTTCAAACTTTCCTGAGTAGCATCAGCAAACTTTCCAGCCACGATATTGGTTCCCCTCCAGTTCAGGTGCAATCTATAGCTTTTGTACAGGTCATCCCTTTCCCAGAAAAGGTTCCAAGGATCTAAGAACTTGAAACCCTGTCCCTTGAACAGGCACAATTTTGTGGCTGAAGGGCCTATATTATGCTGTAGGTTTTCTATGTTTCTATATTAAACCTGATTCAGATTCTGATTTCATTTGCCATTTTTATACACTCTTACTTCTTAAGTTCCTCCTGTAGTCCACCCAGCAAACTTCAGTATTTTTAAAAAGTGCATAAGGAATTCTTAACTATGCAACATGACTAAATACAATTAATGTTTTTCAGCCAATTTCTTTGAAAAATGACAAGAGCAGAAGGTTATTGCATTATTAGATGTCATATAGCCGATTCCATATGGAAAAAGAAAATTTCATTAGGTGCCACAAAATGTCAAAAATAAATACATTAAATACAAACCACACCTGGTCCTGACGAAGGGTCTCGGCTCGAAACATCGACAGTGCTTCTCCTTATAGATGCTGCCTGGCCTGCTGTGTTCCACCAGCATTTTGTATGTGTTGTTTCTAGTCCCACTCACCCATGACCCATCTTTGCTCATCTACATTGGCTTTTAATCCCACATCTCAAATCTTAAAAGGTGCTTAAATTACCATGTTTTGTTCCTGTATCTATCTCCAGTCTTACTTATTCACTCCCTTTTTCTTATTCCCTTTGATTAAGATATATTTGTTTTCATTATCCTTTTGCTGGTTAATCCCCATCAATCTCTACCTAATTCAGGACTCCACAGTTGGCCGATATATCACATTCAGGAAAAGAAGTTCAAAAATGAACATTCTACTGACAATTCTTTCAAAGTTTACTTATTAAACTGATATAGTGGCATGCAAAAGTTTGGGCACTCCTGGTCAAAATTTCTGTTACTGTGAATAGTTAAGCAAGGAAAAGATGACCTGATTTCCAAAAGGCATAAAGTTAAAGATGAAACATTCCTTTAATATTTTAAGCAAGATTACTTTTTTTATTTCCATCTTTCACAGTTTCAAAATGACAAAAAAGGAAAAGGGCCCAAAGCAAAAGTTTGGGCTCCCTGCATGGTCAGCACTTAGTAACACCCCCTTTGGCAAGTATCACAGCTTGTAAACGCTTTCTGTAGCCAGAGTCTTAGCCAGCTAAGAGTCTTTCAATTCTTGTTTGAGGGATTTTCGTCCATTCTTCCTTGAAAAGGGCTTCTAGTTCTGAGAGATTCTTGGGCCTTCTTGGATGCACTGCTCTTTTGAGGTCTATCCACAGATTTTCAATGATGTTTAGGTTGGGGGACTGTGAGGGCCATGGCAAAACCTTCAGCTTGTGCCTCTTGAGGTAGTCCATTGTGGATTTTGAGGTGTGCTTAGGATCATTATACTGTTGTAGAAGCCATCCTTTTTTTCATCTTCAGCTTTTTTTAAAAAAACAGATGGTGTGATGTTTGCTTCCAGAATTTGCTGGTATTTAATTGAATTCATTCTTCCCTCTACCAGTGAAATGTTCCTCGTGTCACTGGCTGCAACACAAGCCCAAAGCATGATCAATCCATCCCCCATGCTTAATAGTTGGAGAGGTGTTCTTTTCATGAAACTCTGCACCCTTTTTTTCTCCAAACATACTTTTGTTCATTGTGGCCAAAAAGCTCTATTTTAACTTCATCAGTCCACAGGACTTGTTTCCAAAATGCATCAGGCTTGTTTAGATGTTCCTTTGCAAACTTCTGACACTGAATTTTGTGGTGAGGTCGCAGGAAAGGTTGTCTTCAGATGACTCTTCCATGAAGGTCATATTTGTGCAGGTGTCGCTGCATAGTAGAACAGTGCACTACTACTCCAGAGTCTGCTAAATCTTCCTGAAGGTCGTTTGCAGTCAAACAGGGGTTTTGATTTGCCTTTCTAGCAATCCTACAAGCAGTTCTCTCAGAAAGTTTTCTTGGTCTTCCAGACCTCAACTTGACCTCCACCATTACTATTAACTGCCATTTCTTAATTGCATTATGAACTGAGGAAACGGCTACCTGAAAATCTTTGCTATTTTCTAATAGCCTTCTTCTGCTTAGTGGGCATCATTTATGTTAATTTTCAGATTTTAATTTTAAGCTGCTTAGAGGAGCCCATGGCTGCTGATTGTTGGGACAAGGTTTGAGGAGTCAGTGTATTTATAAAGCTTTGAAATTTGCATCACCTGGCCTTTCCTAATGATGACTGTAAACAAGCCATAGCCCTAACAAGCTAATTAAGGTCTGAGACCTTGGTAGAAGTTATCTGAGGGCTCAAATCTCCTTGGGTGCCCAAACTTTTGCATGGTGCTCCTTTCCTTTTTTTCACTCTAAAATTGTACAAAACAAAAATAATACACTAATCTTGTTTAAAATGTTGAAAAGAACGTTTTATCTTTAACTTGATGACTTTTGGAGATCAGTTCATCTTCTACTCACTTAACTATTCACAGTAATAGAAGTTTTGACCGGGGTGCCCAAACTTACGCATGTCACTGTATATTCAAAATACTTCATTTTATAAATCGTATTCAAAATTTTAAGACAGTGATCAGAGTTCTGGATATGAAAGAAAGATTTAACTCAATATTTTCAAAGGCTTATAATTTATTGACTCAAGATTTAAGTGTATTTATCATGTGTATATCGAAATGTGTCAATTGTGTTGACAACCAACACACCATAGGGTGAGCTGGGGGCAGCCCAAGTGTCACCACACATTCCAACACCAACGTGACATGCCCACGATGCTTGGCAGAAAAATCACAGGACACAATAAGCAAGAAGAACAGCAAAACAAACATCATTCCTGTCTCTCATCCATGGACATACACAGAATCAGGGTTAAATTAAGTTACCATCAGTGCAAAAAGTGAGCCAAAAATGTTAGGTGGTGTTCATGAGTAGCTTCATTGTCCATTCAGAAATCTGATGGTGAAGGGGAAGAAACAGTTCCTAAAATGTTGAGTTTGTATCTTTAGGCTCCTGTACCTCCTCTTTGATGGTAGCAATAAGAGGCATCACCTTTTGAAGATGACCTCAACGCTTGGGGGGGGTGGGGGGAGGGGGGAAGGCTAGTGTCCGTGATGGAGCTGGCTGAGTTTACAACCTCCTGCAGCTTTTTCTAATCCTGTGCAGTGGCCCTTCCATACCAGACAGTGCTGCAGCCAGTTAGAATGCTCTCCATGATACATCTGTGGAAATTTGTTAAGAGTATTTGATGTACCAAATCTCCACAAACTCCTAATGAAGTATAGCCACTGTCATGCTTTCTTTGTTGTATCAGTATGTTGGCCTTAGTATAGATCTTCAGATGTGTTGACACCAGAAAGTTAAACTGCTCACCGTTTCAACTGCCGACCCCTTGATGAGGACTAGTGTGTTCTCCAACTTTCCCTTCCAGCCAAGTCCACAGTTAATTCCTTGTTCTTCCTGATGTTTAATAGAAGGTTGTTGTTGTGACACCACTCAACTAGCTGATGTATCTCACTTCTGTAGGTCTTTCTGTCACCATCTAAAATTCTGCCGACAACAATTATGTCATTGGGAAACTTATAGATGCCGCCTGCGCTGTGCCTAGATTACTTTTCTTCTTTGGCAATAATTCACATAACTAAAATTTGGTTAGGTAATCAAAAGTCACTCAATATTTTCTGCTAGCTTTTTAAGAAGGTAATTAAAATCACTTCCTGCCTACTATTCCCCTTAACAAAAAGACAAATTTCTATGTTACACTTACTTTAATTTAATCTACATTTCTTTGATTTAATCCCTCAATTTATTATTACTCAATTTATTAAATGTCATACACACTTTTCTTAGGAAGGAAATTATATTGTTTCCAAGGACCATGCTACAGCTCTGACATCATTTTGTGCATCAGTAAGGTACGGGCTTATTGCAAAGATAATGAAAGTAGCAAAACTTAAAGGTACTTCAGAATTTGTGCTTAAAGGACTATAAACAACACTGATGCTTCAAAACCCTTTGGTCTCAAACTTGAATTTAAACTTGAATCTCTACTGTTACATTTTAAAATTAACTAGATATTTTACAAACATTAATCTATTAAATCTCTCCCAGATTTAATGTAATTAGTAATACAGATTGAATATGAATCATTGGGATCTTTAGATATACATGTTAGAAATATTAGCTGGATAGTTGGCCAACATGATAAGAGTTCCTGTTTGCAAATCCCATCCTTCACAGTCATCCAGAAAAATGGCATGAGATGCTTGAGGACACAGGAGCAGATATTTGCTTTTGCTGATATTATGGTTTAAATGGAAAATCCTTTCCAATTATTGCATTGTCACAACTTACAAAAAAGCAACAGATCACAGCAACAAAGATCTCAGATATCTGCCCCTGCTTTTGTCCTCTCCAATATTACCAACACAAATGCTAACTACCAACTGTTACATGCAGTTATCTCCCGAAGGCCAGAATTAATAACTAGGTTTTGAGATTTTAAGCTACTTTATGTTAGTTTTCTTACTCACTTGAATACGTTTAGAAAGAACTTCTTGAAGAAAGGAAAATAACTGGGCGAGGGGGGAGGATTATATGGAGCAAACTGAACTGATATTCATCACAATCAAGAATTTAATGTTATTTTCCAGCCCTCTGAACAACTGATGATTTCTATGTAGCTTCATATACTATTACTTTCTTATACCAACAATACATGCTTTGTGTGTTGTGATTCCTCTGATAAATAAATTAATACAATTGCTTACTTCAAAGTTATATTTCTCTTCATCATCCTGACTTAACTGTTCTCTAATACTTGGAAGAATGGTCTTTTAAGCAGCTACTTCTAAACTAATGTATATAGTTTCATCCCATATTCCAGTCACTCATTTGCTTTCCCATCTTTACCCATAACTGATTCTTAGATACTGAAATCACACTTCTTATTGGGATTTCAAATCTGCTTGTTCAAAGAGTGGAAGCCTTATTAAGAATCTTTATCACCCCAGGACATCTTCCTACTATTCAGCAATTCAGGCTGAGTTAGCAAGTTAGCACTTCAGGACAATGAGGAAATCATAACCTGAAAAATTGATTATTTCTTCATTTGATACTGCCCAGCTTATTAGTATATCATGCATTTTCTGTTTTATTTCTAACTAGCATCCATATTACTTTGCTTTAAAATGATTTTTTTTGTTCTCTTAACTAGTCCTTATTGAAACCTCCGCCTGTGCCTTCTTTGAATCTCAAACATCCCACATCTTCAAGTGAATTATTTTTGCTGAGGATCAAGTAATGTGTGGAGATTAATCGATGAATCAAGTTTACATAGAATAGGGCATCAGGTGCACAGCAGCCAACCTTCAAAAGATTAGTTATGGAAAATACTCTGGTGCAAATAAGTTGCCTGCTTATATCTTTTACATCTGTGGTGTTACATGCAGTTATCTCCCGAAGGCCAGAATTAATAACTAGGTTTTGAGGTTTTAAGCTACTTTATGCATGAAGATTTTCTAATTGCTCCAAATTGTACAAGAAACATCTTTTAATTTACTAGAAGAGTTAACTTGCACTAATTGTGCGCCATCTTTTGTCAAGTAGCAGAACTCTTGCTCAAGTGAAAAACCAAAGACCTTCTCCGCAGAAATCTGAGCACAAAATGCACACACAGTTTCAGTACTGAGGTAAGACTGTACTGGTATACTCTGAGGAAGTCAAAATGAGACCCCTTCTAACAGAGGAAGTAATAGATTCCATTTTGAAGAGAATTTTTCCCTACTGTTCTTTCAGGATTATTCCTCAACTAACATCCATAAAATGGATTATTTTGCTGCTCCTCTCATTGCTGTTGATAGGCTTTTGTAGAGCAGGATGAAATTGTCGTGTTCTACTGGAACTGAACAATGACTTTTTCCAAATGTACAATGTGGTGTACAAGAGTTTTATGTTTTAAATCTTGGGGAATTATTGGACATTTCCTATTTTTCATATTATTTTCTTATTTCATATTGGTTTGGTATGGTCTAGCTTTCCACAGTTCAGCAAGTTCATGCCTCCATACCAGATTTGTCATTTTAACACTCCTATGACTGCATTTATCAGGAAGCAGGCAAAACTTCTTTTAAATCAAAAACAAAATTGTGGCAGTAAAGAAAGAATCTCTCCTTTGGAAACTATGAATACAGGTGTACGGATTTAAATAGCACGGTGCTGGTGTCTCGTTCAATGCTTACTCCAAATCCCTTACCTTTAAGTAAGAGCCATAGTACTTGGTGACATATGGACTATCACATTGGCTGAGCACTGTAATCTCCTGCTGTATGTCTTCTATCTCGTCTTCTGCCTCTTCCAAGTCAATGATTTTGATTGCCACAACTTCTTTACTGCGATTCTCTATTCCTTTGTAAACTTCACCAAAAGAGCCTTTTCCAATCCGTTCTTGTTTCGTAAAGAGCTCCTCAGGGTCCATGCGTGCATTCTAAAGGAAAACCACAACATCACACATTTTTTGGTCTAAAAGAGAATGCAAAGTATTGTTTGTTTAGGTATAATATAACTGGCATTCAATTCCATAATTGCTTTTGTTCAAAATTCTAAACAATTTAGGATGTTATACAGGATGCAAAGTGGAGTTTAAAAAGATATCTCAAGTGTTATTTCACAAAGAACTGAGGCAGGACAATGGACCGAATGCTCTCCTTTTAAGTGCAATATAATTTTCTAGTCTCTATGAAACAAAAACAGGAATTCAACCTCTTATGGCTGTTCCAACATTCAAGAAAGTTATTAAATTGTAACATACCGGTAATTAACTTCTAGATTCCCTACTACACTTACTTTACAGAAAGCTGAAAATCTGATCCAGCATCCATAATCTTTTGAGGGAAAAAATTCCAGGTTTATCCTATAGACGTGTTACAAACCAAAAGCACAGATATCTACAAATGCCATTTTGTCATACCCCACAACCCATTTATCCTTCATTGGTCTTACTTTCTGACCCAAGTCACAAACTTGTATCCAATTTCATGCATTTTTGATTTTCCCAACTATCTGTTATGAGACACAAGATGAAAAAATATCATTGCAAGAGACTTAGAGTCTCCTGTGTAATATGAACCTGACTATACATCAACATCAACTCATTGCTGGATTCTGATGTTTTAATGCAAGGTTCTTTCAGAAGTCAGGAAAGCAGCATAAAACTTGTTGCTTCATGATCATTTTATTAAGTGTTGATAGAACAAAGGAAAATTGAAAATGGAGGGTAATAGAGGTCTACTAAATGAAGGGAGAGATAAAGAAGCAAGGTGGTGCCCAGCATAGATCAGCTATTCTTAAACCAATAGATAAGGAAATTCCATTTATAAATAAACATTAACCAACGAGAAAGCACTTATTCAATACTGCAGTAACAGGAGCAGCTTCCAGAATCATACCAGTGTTATACTTATATAACCATTAGCTGTTGGATCTCCATTAAATTTCTAATCCGGAAGTCAAAAATAGGAAGCAGTCTTAATTCCACTTATTTTAAGAGAACAAACAAACATACTAATACTAAGTGCACTAAATAAAGAACTGTGAAATGATGCTAAGGGATGCAAGACAAAAGAAGGAAGATGACGCTTCTAAGAAATCTATCACTTTTATGGATGCGTGAAAATCCTTAGATAGGATTGAACAAGTTAATTGGCTACATAATTAAAATAAGTACATCACATGGGTAATATGTTAATACTTAGCCAATGAAAAATGAGGAGGGTGATAAACTATTTATTTAGCTGCTATACCACTTTCTGCCACTATCTGAAAAATACGAGTTTCTTAAAAAGTACATATCTTATAAAAAAGTATTTAAAAATTGGTTCTAACACATTAAAATTGCATATACATAACCACTAAGAAGCATAACAAACTACCTAAAATACAAGCTGACAATTGTTAACTAAGAAATTAACAAAGAAAAGACCAACTAAACAAAAATCCCCCTTTTTAATTCTAAATCACACATTTAGAATCATTACAC
Organism: Hemitrygon akajei; assembly: GCF_048418815.1. NCBI lineage: Eukaryota > Metazoa > Chordata > Chondrichthyes > Myliobatiformes > Dasyatidae > Hemitrygon > Hemitrygon akajei. The sequence goes on from NC_133126.1 coordinate 114,395,533, forward strand.
CTGAAAATTCAGAGGTAGAAAAAACTTGTGGTATCTACATTAAGTATAAATCAAAAACTACCCAAGTCATGAAATATCAAAGGGTATATATTCTTCAAAGTATTCACAGGATTATGTCAGGGTAAATTACGAGATTACATATTACTATAAATAACATGACTCAACATTAGTTGAATAACTAACTCTAGCTTCTGAAACTTAAATGAATCATAAGAAATCCCCTTCATCGGTATTTTAACCGTTTCTTTACGGATATGATCAGCCAAATTAGTTATATTTTCAGACTCTCAGGTGTGTAAGTACAATGCTCTTTGCCTACAACCGCACACTTTCTCTCATTAACTGCTAGGTGAAGATCTACTGACATACGATTTTGAAGAACCATCTTATGCATGGCGACTATTTCTGTTGTTAATTTTCCCCAAGGCTTCGGCAGTGTTATTGTTTACTCTTTCTAAGGCTGCCGCAACACTTTTAGTCTCTCTTATACTCCTTGCAACACCATAAAATGGAAATAAAATTGATGCAAAATCCAGTATTATTCAGATAGGCAAGATCCAAGATGGTGACACGACACAGCTTGCAGCGGCCACTCCGGAGCTGATTATCTGTTATTTGTGAAGCGGGGTGCCGTGCGCAATCATAATCGGTTGAAAATGGATGTGGGAGCACGGAGGAACATCTGGAAATCTCCAGGAAGACCTTCTTCATTGCTGCTGCGAGGTCTCTGCTGGGAAGAACAGGCCCCCAGTCCTCGGGGTTGCGTTGCCGATGGCCGTTGGCGGGGGCATCTTAATACACTTGGCAGAGGATGGTGCTCGGAGAACCTGTGCCGGAGGGGATGGTCGGAGGTTCGACGGACTTGGAGTCCGCTGCGGTCAGAGCGCTTTCACTGTGTGCTGTGTCTGCGAGGCTGGTTTGATGGAGCGTTCATTGTGTGCTGCGCCTGCGAAGCTGAGTCGGGCGGCACCATGGAAGTCCATAGCGGGGGTATTCCCTTCTGCCGCTGGCATGGAATGATGAGTCAATCGGGACCCCGAGGACTTGTGGAAACTGTGTGGTGGTTTCTTTCGAACTTATAGTCTTTTAACATCTTTGGACTATTTTTACTGTGCCCATGGTCTGTTTTTTAATCAATTATGCTATTGTTTGCACTGTTGTAACTATATGTTGTAACTATGTGGTTTTGTGCAGGTCTTGTAGCTTTAGTTTTTGGTCTTGTTTTGTCTGGTGGTTTGGAGTTCCTTTCTGGGGAACGCGCTAAGATAATAGCGCAACATTAATACGTAGCAGCCTCTCCAGACTCTGGACTGGGGATTGCCAAATGTTATGTGGATTTTCTGGTGTAGTCTGTTTTGTCATATGCTTTTGTGATATCATTCTGGAGGAACGCTGTCTTGTTTTTTAACTGTATTGCATTTGCGGTTTCTAAATGACAATAATTTGAATCTGAATTTAGCGCCAGTTAGTCAAATGTTTGTCTTAGTATATAGTATATATTTTACCTTTCTATGCATATAAAACATTTAAGAATTGTATGTATTCCAATAATTAAACCACTGCGTTGCTTAGTAATAATTGTAGCTTTCATCGGGGCAGGCCTTTCACATGCTCCATTATTCTCACTTTATCCTTTAAAATTGTTCTGATCGTTGACTGACTGTAGCCTAACGCTTTTCCAATGACCAATGATGTTTCACCTCTTTCCAAACGCTTTATTATTTCCACTTTATTTTCAATCGTGATCGCTTCCCGTCAATGGAACAGAAACACAGCGGGCGGCGAGTCCTGAGCTCTGCTGGGTCCTAAGGACCACTGCACTGGACAGGCTAAATGGGACAAGTGGCGGGGGGGGGGGCAGTGTTTTTTTTTTTACGAGGTCGAGTTGCAAGCTCAACATCAACGCCGGCACGGATGGTACGGGAGTCACTGGATCGACATCAACCTGGCGTGTTCGGGAGTGGTCTGTCACTGGATCAAACTTGGGAACCTCTGTTCTCGAATCTCAAGCCCGGCGCTTATCTCACTGCGCCACTAGCTGACCAGAATGGGGGGGGGGGGGGCAGGGTGAATCTTGCTAATTAAAACTTAAGCCAAATACAAAGTTACACACTCCACACAGTGTCAACGGCAATGAATTAAAATGGTGGACGACGTTGCAATCTGACTTAAAATGGCAGACAGTGTTCTTCTTCCTCAGTTTGAGTTATATATAAGTTGGACGTACGTAACACGGGAACTACCTGTACATACAGTTCCATGAACTTAGACCATTCTCATTTCATTTTTAAATTTTTTTATTGATTATTATTGAAGATCAACAAAACAAAATACATTAAGGTAATGAAGTCAATATATCATTATGTACAATAAATTAACCAACAATTAACTGATTAACAAAGCTAAGCAATATATCAATAATAATAAAAAAAATATTAAGAATTTTTTTTGATGATAGAAAAGAAAAAAAGAACCCCTACTAACTAAAAAAACCCGGAAAAACCCATTGGGAGCACAACCCCGGAGCTATACATCATGCAAGCTTCCATAAAAGGAAAACATCAATCCACCAACTCAAATCCATTTAAACAAAAATTGGAAGGAAACCATATTAATTAACTCAAATCAGATGATAGTAGTGGGCAAATGAACCCCACCTTTTCTCAAAATCAAATCGAGGCTCATAAGTTTGACCTCTGATTTTCTCCAAACTAAGACATAGCATCACCTGAGAGAACCATTGTATCAAAGTAGAAGCAGAAACATCTTTCCATTTCAACAAAATAGCCCTTCTGGCCAATGATGTAACAGATGCAATTACATGTTGGTCTGATAGAGAAATACCATGAATATATTGAGGGATTATACCGAACAAAACTGTCAATTCATTAGGTTGTAAATTAAGTTTTAAAACTTTAGAAATTGTAGAGAAAATAGATTTCAAAAATTTTATTTTATTTAACACATAAATACACACATACCAGCGCGGGTTAATCAAAACTGGCGGTAATAAATATAACCATATACAAAACATGTATGCTCCGGAACTCCGTAATGGGAAAAAAATACAAAAAGGAAAAGTAAAATTAATCCTACAATTAATTTTATAACTCAAAGCTAACCCCAATCCTCCCACCACTCTGAAAGACCCGAAATTCGGCAAAAAAAAAAGCCGAAATGCATCCCTATAGAATATAAAAAAAAGGGAAAGACTCCGCTAGCTGCCTACTTTATAATGGCAATTTTAAAAGCTTTCCTTAATACCTCCCCATTACAAAAAAACCCACACAGCCCTAAAATAGAAAAGCCCTGCAGAGGAATCCTTAAAAATAAGCTGGGGAATGCAGAAACAGTCTCCAAAAACGCCAAAACAATAAAGTTAAACAAAGAGAAGAAGAATGCCTATGTAATCTCTGATGAAGAAAAATCAGCACCATTTTCCATTTTACTTACACACCCAATGAAAAACTTTTTAGAAAAAAAAACTAAGTATCTATCTACTAAGCCCTCCCAACTATGTATAAGAAAAAGTCCTTATGAACTATGAAAACTAATTAATGAAAATAAAAGGAGGATAGAAACAAATAATCAAACCGGTTAGCAATCTGTCCACTGTGTTAATTTGCTCAGTAGACCAAACAGATTTTGGAAAAGTCACATCAAAAAGTTCACATCTTCTTTAAATGGTCCATCGATCAAAGGACATCTTAAGCGAATCAGAAATCTTCAAAGCTTATTTTCTTTCCGAAATAACAATTATTCAACATACTTAAAACCATTCAAACCTCGGCTGCAACCGAAATAGAGTTAACATAGTCCAATGCCTCTTTGGGGTCTGGAAAAACACATGGAGTCGAATCTTTGGGAAATAACTTTAATCGAGCTGGAGAGCGAAGTGATGGGAATAATCCCTTATCATAGGCTATCTTCACAGTTGGAACAAATTTAGACCACAGGTCCATAATTTCCTGTGGATAATCATCATAAAAACGAATCTCGGAACTCTTGAATTTAAAAACTCCATTTCCTTGCATATTTCATGATTTGGTCTTTAACTTTGAAATGAAGGAAGCAGACCAAAACTGACCTTGGCTTATTCAGATCCCAAGATTTCGAAGTGAAAATTCTATGCACTCTTTCGATATTGGGAGGTTGAGGTAAAATATCCGGAAACAGATTGAAACAGGTTATTAAAATAGTCCAATAAATCCCCACTCTCAGATCCTTCATTCAGACCAACAATTCCAATATTATTCCAACGAGATCTTGCTTCCAAATCTATAATTTTACGTTAAGACTTTTCCAGGTGAGCTGAAATGTCCACTATCTGACGCTTCATCTCTTTAAGTTCAGAATCCAGGGAAATAATATTTTCCTGCACAAATTGAAAACTCTCTCATAACGACTTCATCTCAGAAGAGGTAGCATCAAGTTTTACCATGTTGTTGTCTATTTTCCTGTTGAGAACCATCAGTGAATGTTCCAGATGCTCAGCCCAGACCAGCATATCTTCTGATTTTTCTTTTGAAGTTTTCCCCTTTCCATTGCTAGATTCAGGAAGCTGCTTTCCACTTCTTAAAGACAGTGACATAATAACAACTATTCCCCTCTAAGATCTGACAAAAAAAGTTTAAAAATTCAAAGTTTAAACTAGGGAAAAGGAAGAATTAATCACAGCCACACAAATGTGTGTCACTCCATAGGCAGTAAGTGGTGGAGTCTCCGACCATTTCTTATCACTTAAGAGGAACCTTGAATTTTTCTGATCATCAATGGAAATTCCAGAGTCATTAACAGGTTTTGGCTCCACATCTAAAAGATGTGCTGGCATTGGAGAGGGTTCAGAGGAGGTTCACAAGGATGATTCTGGGAATGAAAGGGTTATCTTATGAGGAACGTTTGATGGCTCTGGGTCTGTATTTGCTGGAATTTAGAAGGATCTGAATGGATCTCATTGAAACCATCTGAATGTTGGAAGGCATTCAAAGTAGATGTTGAAAGGATGTTTCCCATGGTGGGGGAGTCTAAGACAACCGGGCTCAGCCTCAGGATAGAGGGGCATCCATTTAAAACAGAGATATGGAGAAATTTCTTTAGCCAGAGAGTGGGGGATTTGTGGAATTATGCAGGCCAGGTCATTGGGTGTATTTAAGGCAGAACTTGTTAAGTTCTTGATTGGACAAGGCATCAAAGATAATGGGGAAAATGGCCAGGAAGTGGGGCTGAGGAAGGGAAGAAAGGCTCATTGAATGGTGGAGCAGACATGATGGGCCAAATGGCCTAATTCTACTCCTCTAGCTTATGGAATTATTACCCATTTAGGTCAGTGTAAAGTGTATTGCATGAACAAGGCCCAAATGGAATGGTACCATCTCTACTCAAAAGGTAGATTTTACAGTAAACATGAAATATTTAATAGCTTTGTCATATACACTAGATGTGGATATATCTCAGGATAAGACATGAATAAGGTCAGATATAATATTCCCTAAATCATGCTGATTATATTTACATAAATGATCCAGGTTTAAGACAGTAAGTGGGGGTACAATCATCGCATATTTATGTCTCCCTTGAGAATAATGTATCATAGGCATAGTGTCAACATCGCCATTGCTAGAATGTTTAATAAAGAGGGTGCATGTTTATTCTGGGCCTGCAGGAATGCCCAGTGTTGAAATGTGTGGTATATATTGACATGCCCAATAGCATGTCAATATATTAACAGCACCTGTAAATTTATGTGATACCCACAAGAATGCATTATGAGTTAACTCAACTGGCACATTATGACTAGGGAAAATTGACAAAAATATAGCAGCTAATATTAGAATAAATTTCATAATGTCCAGTAGTTGACAACCTGCTTCAAGTCTTCTGCCTGTTTAGTGATTTGCTAACTGTAGCCAATCAGTGTACACATGGGCCAAGACATTACTAGCACATTAATCACAGTGCTCGTCTTTACTGGGTACCACTTTAGTTTGCCTTCAGTGGCTGGCATATATCCATTTGCTTTTTTTTTATTTTCACCACTGAATTGGTAATTAACAACACTCAACGGCTGTCAAATTCCCAGTGGATCCTTATGCAGGTTCTTAACCAGAACCAACTCACTAGGAATCAGGATGTGTCCTCTTTCTGCTGGATCACTCCATGCAACAGAAACCTCCTGGGAAGCAGACTAGACAGTTTGGGTTAATTTCACTCAATAGTTACCTAAACTACCTGCCATAAAGTGTATATCAGCCACTCCAAGAACAAGGGTTCCCAGCAATGACACAGGACATCCTGTTACCACTTTGAATGGACTTAGTTGAGTTTTCTTGTTTGGGATTACTCTGATGATACACAAGACCATAGGAAGAGCCATAGGCTCTTCAGGATACACCATCATCAGGATACTTAGTTGTTTTGATAAATCCATTCTTTTGTTCGACTCTGGGTGATGCGGACCATTCAATGTTCATTAGTCGACATAATTCCTGACAATTCCCACCTAGAATATATTCCTTAAACAGAATTTTTGCTGTGTATGTGGCAGTGGTTTTCCTTGCTGGAATAGGTTCCACCCACCTTGAAACCTCATCCATTATTTCTAGTACGTCTGAGTATCCTTGACACTTTGATAATTTAGCATACTTATAAATGTAAAAATGGACCAGGTGGGCAGGAGCACCTAATTATGGTAGTTTTTCCATTGCTCCAAGACTTGTTTTGTGGCATGTCATGCAAATTTCAAATGTTTGTCAAGCTTGTGCCCTGAACTTTGGATTTCACCACCATTGTGAAAATCTGTCAATCATCTTTTGCACTCCAATGTGTCCTAGGGAGTGTGTCTGTTATGTCGGATGATTTTATACGTTTGTGGTACAGGGTCAGCTTTGTTTCCATTATTTCTGCTGTCAGGTTCATTGCACATGTTCTTCGTACATTTACTCCTTTTATTTCCTCCCATGTTGCCTTTCTTGTTATTTCATCTGTGGATGCATTTCATTGTAGTTATCTTGCAGTGGCTTTTACATTTTCATGCAGCAACCTCCAATGACATTAACAAGTTCTTGTACTAGCTGGCCTTCTTGATTGGGGTTCCTACAGTGGTAAGGAATCCTCTGTCTTCATAAATTTCAAAAATCATGAACAACTTCAAAAGCATACAAAGAATCAGTGTAGGTAATAGCCAATCTTTCTTCTGCCAACTTACAAACTTCAAAAGTTTTAGTTCTGCCTATTGCTCGGGGTACCAGAAGCCATTCAAATTCCCCTTTTCAGTCACTGAGGAGGCAGTGTACAGAATCAGAGTAATAACCAACCATGTGTGTGTGGGTGGGGGAGGGGAGGGGCAGTGGATGAGACCCTGATGATCCTCTCAGTGGTTTTCAATATCCTCTGTAGGGTCTTGCAGTCTGAATCCTTGCAGCTTCTGTACCACACAATAATGCTGCCAGACAGGACACTCCCAATGGTGCTCCTGAAAGGAGTTAAAATGGGGGTGGGGATACTTGCACACCTCAAACTCCTCAGAAAGTGTAGACACTGCTGTGCCTTCTTGACCAGTGAGGTATTCTGGGTCTAGGTTAGATTGTCCAATATGTGCATACTAAGGAACTTTGCGCTCTTCACTCTACATGACAGACCCATTGATGTTGTACTTGCAGCATTTGACAAGCCTCTTTACTTCCCCTCTGTATGCCGACTCATCATTGTTGCTGATGAGGCCAACCACTGTAGTAACATCAGTGAACTTGAGTCAGCAACGGACTGAGCAAAAACCCTGAAGAGCGCTAGTGCTCAGTGGGATGGAGTTTGTGATTTTATTGCCAACTCAGACTGACTGGGGTCTTTCTGCCAATAAGCCCAAGATCCAATAGCAGAGAGGATTGCTGAGTTCCAAAGCGGCCAGTTTACCCACCAACCTCTAAGGGATGATTGTGTTAAAACAGAGATGAAGTCAATGAACAACATACTGGCATATGAGGTATTGTTTACTAGGTGGGACAGGAGAAAGTGCAAGCCCAGAGCTATAGCATCATCAGTGGATCAATATGAGTGGTAGGCAAACTGGAAACAGTCCAAAGCAGCTGGAAGTTGGGATGTTATATAATCAATTACCAGCCAGTCAAAGCACTTCATGATTGTTGAAGTCAGTGCCACTGAGCGGCAATCATTTAGGCTGGTTACTGTTGCTCTCTTTAAGGCCAGAATAATGATGGTTGTCTTGAAGCCTGCAGGCACAAAGGACTGTTACAGGGAGAGATTAAAGATGTCCATAAAGACCTTTGTTAGCTGGGTAACAGTCTTTCACCACTTGACCAGGTACATTGTCCAGCCCTGCAGTTTTGCTTGGATTTACCAGGCTAGGGTCCTCCTCATTCCAACTGTGGCCACATAGAGTGCATGTTTCTTGGGAAGAGAGGGGGCTTCCCTCGATGCCACATCATTCAATTCATCAAATCTTGCACATTAAACTTTCAAGCCTGTGTCAGACAGCAAATTTGTCATTGATGAACAGGATGGACTTATAATCAGTTATACCTTGCCAGATGCTCTACGTGTCCCTAGTGTCACAAAGGTGCCTGTGGATTTTCTATGCATACTCACACTTTGCCTTCCTGATGGCATGGGACAGCGTGGCTTTGTTGACCTTAGAGTCATACTGCCCCTGATCTAAAGACCGTATCCTGATTCTTAAGCAGTGCACAAAACCCTAGTCAGACATGGTTTCTGGTTTACCCTTGCAGTGTAGTGTCCTCAATACACTTTCCAATGTAGCCAGTTATCAATTTTGACACGATGATCGTAGGTAGCTAAGACTGATCAATTGTGCTAATTAGAATAGAATAAAGGTAGCTTGCTAAACACCAGCTCTATCTTGACTAACATTCAGATTCCAATATGAATCCTTGTCAATGCAATCTTCACTGTTGTGTTAGTCTTCATCTTCGTCTTGTTCCTTTATGTGCCGTGATCATCATTTCATCCATGTCAACTCACTGCTGTTGTCAACCTCTGATAGGTATTCCCAGTTTGTGTTAATTTTTTTTATTTTAATTTAGCCCCTTTAATGATGGATAAATATGTTTGGCATGGTCGAGTCTGAAGGCAGTGAAGCCTTGAATTCTAATCCTGCTAAGAAACTAAAACTACAGAAAGTGTGTCAATACAATGTAATATACACAAAGTATGGTTTATTTTGTTCCTGTCAGATCAACGGCATCCCATGTGTCTTATTTGTTATACTGTACAGTCTAATGAAGTCAGGAAACCATCAAGAATGTAGAACATATCCTTAAAAAAACACCCTGAAAAGGCTACTTATGGTATTACTCAGTTCCAGAAGATGAAAGAAGCATTCAGTGTTGCACAATTGAGTCATTTGCCAAGCTAAAAATAACCCTGATAGTGGTCTCATTGCTTCTTATAACATTTCCAAAATGATAGCAGAGTGTGGAAAATCTCATACAACTGGTGAAAGATTAATAATGCCTGCTATATCAGAGGTGCTCACCCACTGTTCTCAAAATGCTTACCAGTATTTTTAAATCAATTCCTCCGAGTAATAACTTTGTAGCTCATCGTATTGACAAAATGAGTGAAGATATTGAGTATCAACTATGCACAGAGCTACAAAAGACAGAATTTGGGATACAAATGGATCAGTCAACTGTGTGAGACGACGAGGCATTGTTAATGGCACAAGTACGGTTTATGAAAAACTGAAAAGTTTTTGGGAAAAGTTTAAAACAAATATCAATGGAGAATCAATCTACTATCAATCACAACTTGAACCAGATACTTCAATGCTTCCTAAAAACCACATTGATATCGTAGTTGCTGTACAGCTCACAAGTACTGTGTAAGCTAGTTTCAGAAGCAAACAAAAATTTCAAACAGAATCCTTTTTCTCACGTTAGCAAAGGTGCTTGGGTGGGGGGGGGGGGGGGCGCATTGGCCTAAAAGAAGTTAGGAAACACTGATGTAGATACTTATAGACCTCTTCCATGGGCTTTGCTGGAAATTGTAGCATTTTTGTCCATCCAAAAATTGATTAAGTCTTCTAGCTGGATGGCTGAGTTTGGAATGCTGTCCTGGAGCCACATTTCTTTCAGAATGTGCGTACAACAATCTTTCATCTTACTCTGGTTCAGATGCAGATGATCCAGTTCGTGCATGTAACTGATGGGATAACGGACTTGCATGATCCACTTTAAGTTTAACTTTAATACTGGCGTTCAAGTGCACTACTTCTGTTGGCTGTTTCTGAGTAGCTATAGTAGGCCGCAACACTAAGCAAAAGCCTGTAACCCATGTTAGTCTGTAACTGTACAGCACCTTTGTTATTCTACTCGCTTGCAAGGTAGACTTTGCCGGTTTTAATGTTCGTAATGTACAGCAATTTCACCGCTGGTTGGAACTGGAATGGCTGCTGCATCCATGCATGGCACCTTCTAGTAGAATCTTCAATCATGTGTTTCTCATTGACATACAGGTGTATCTGTATCAGGGATCCTTAATGCAGATGCAGTATGCAATGTCACCTTTAACGTCTGAAACACTTTCAATTCTTCATTGAGAGTCATAGGGTCATCTGAGCACTTACTGATGTTTTATTCAGGAAAGAGCTCTTAGTAAGTAAGTTTCATGACTTTGGCCATAATTTTGCCTACCTTCTATTACTTTGACCATGATCTCAAAATATTAATATATTACAACCAACTGAGTCGTCCTGCAACCAACAGATTGTTCCTGCAACTGCTGGGTTGTCCCACAACCGAATTAATGGATTACACCACCGTTATTTTTACTAGATATTGATTGATTGCCCTGCAACCAAAATGGATTGTTCCAGCAAGTGATATTTTTATAGCTGTTTTCTTTTTAAATAGTAATGCAGCGGTTCTCAATCCTAATTTTCATCAGATATTTGAAGCCACAACCAGTTTTTTTCTCAGAGGAACAGAGAAAGTTCTTATCCCTTCTGTTGCGCACTAAAAATTCCACTGTCCGTGATTGTTCCGAGTCCTTAATTTCAAAATCTTTGCTGAACACGCCACTTGTTGGAATCTGATATTTAATCCAAGGTTCTTTCAGAGGTCAGGAAAACAGACAACTTGTTTCACGATTGTTTTAGTAAGTGTTGATGGAACAAAGGAAAATTGAAAATGAACAGTGATAGAGATCTGCTAAGTGAAGGGAGAGACAAAAAGCTAAGCTGGCATCCAACATGGAGCAGCTATTTTTGTACCCAAATTTATAGATAAGAGTTAGCCAATGAAAAAACACTTATTTAAATTCTAAAGTACAAGAGAAGCTTCTAGATTATACCAATACAACTACTGATGGGCACATTGAACTTACTTATACATACAATAAACTGTTACATGTATATAAACTGTAATATGCATATAAGAAAAACTTAAAATACAAGCAGATGATTGATATTTTCTTTTCAGTTTAACAATTAAACAGTCCAATCTAAGAATTAAATAGCAGGATCTAACATCACTTTCCTGTCCTAAACCTACATCCCTTGCCCCTGAAGTAACTGCACACACGGCATGGCACCAATTGGTAATTAACCTGCACAGAGTCTAATTCCAAAACTCAACCAGATAAGCTGTAGGTTTCTTAAAATCTTTAAAGGGAAGAAAAGAAAATGGTCAAGATCAGTGTACTGATATGATGTAATCGGTTCCTATTTGTAAAGGAAATGTTCAGTTTAGATATGCAAGAACAAAAAGTTAATGAAAGCAGTTTGTTGAACACAAGGTAGACTTCTAACAGGGATTTATAAGTCTTACTTCCACTTATTTCATAGCTTTTATTTTCTTTCATTGGTTGAATTAATCTACTTTGAGCTTAATATATCTTCAGCAAATATCTTCTGTTAAGTATAAAATTACTTTAAAATTCACAGCTAGTTAAAGGTTTCATATGATCACTCCTGCTTCCTGAAATACAGTTCCTATAAAATGTACTCAAACCCCCCCCCCCCCCCAAAAGTTTTCATGTTTTATAACATTGAATCACAGTGGATTTAATTTGGCCATTTTGACAGAAAAAGAGTCTTTTATATCAAAGTGAAAACAGAGTAATCTAAATTAATTACAAATATAAAGCAAAATAATTGACTGCATAAGTATTCACCACCTTCAAGTCAGTATTTAGTTGATGCACCTTTGGCAGCAATTACAGCCTTGAGTCTGTGTGGATAGGTCTCTATTAGCTTTGTGCATCTGGACACTGCAATTTCCCCCCATTCTTTACAAAACTACTCAAGCTCTGTTAGATTTCATGGGGATCGAAAGTGAACAACCCTTTTCAAGTCCAGCCACATATTCTCAAGGATTGAGTTCTGGACTCTGACTCGGCCATTCCAGGACATTAACTGTTGATTTTAAGCCATTCCTGTGTAGCTTTGGCTCTATGTTTGGGGCCATTGCCTTGCTGAAAAACAAATCTACCCCAAAGTTGCAGTTCCCTTTCAGACCGCATCAGGTTTTCCTCCAAGATTTCTCTGTATTCTGCTGCATTTATTTTACCCTCTACCGTCACAAGTCTTCCAGGGCATGTTGCAGTGAAGCATCCTCACAGCAAGATGCAGCTACCACCATGCCTCACGGTAGGGATGGTATGCTTTTGATGATGTGCACTTTTGGCTTACGCCAAACATAATGTTTAGTCGTGGCCAATTTTCTTTTCGTCAGACCATAGAACCTTCTTCCAGCTGACTTCAGTCTCCCACATGCCTTCTGGCAAACTCTATCTGAGATTTCACGTGAATTTTTTTCAACAGTGGCTTTCTCTTTGCCACTCTCCCATAAAGCTGCGACCGGTGATGTACTCGGGCAACAATTGTTGTATATGCAGTCTCTCCCGTCTACTACAATCAATTGAAACACATTGACTGTATACAAGTGATCTCCATTTAACTAATTATGTGACTTCTAAAAGTAACTGGCTGCACCAGTGATTTGATGTGTCACATTAAAAGGGATGAATCCTTGAGCAATCAATTATTTTGTGTTTTATATTTGTAATTGATTTAGATCACTTTGTAGAGATCTGTTTTCACTTTGACAAGACTCTTTTTCTGTTGATCGGTGTCAAAAAAGCCAAATTACATCCATTGTGATTTAACATTGTAAAACAAGGAAACATTAAAACTTCCAAGGGATTGATTACTTTTTATAGGCACTGTACTATATCTAGATAGGGCATTACAATTCATAGAAAATCCGAGAAGCCTATAGAAGTGATTTGGAGTCACTCATCTAGAGTCAGATACCAGGGAAGTGGTTCATGCGTGCTAGACTAATGTAGCAAGTGTCTGGTTGGCTTTCTTACCGTTACCGTCAGGACAAACAGGAACGTGCATGTGTACAGACGGATTCAGTTAGCAGAAACAATCTCATTCAATAAAACACTAAATGCCAGCAAGTATTCTCTGAGTTTGGCAATTATACAATAACTACACGACCAGATCTTTCAGAACCAGCAAATGCTATTTATTTGGTGCTGACATGATAAGTAGTGTCCACTGCACCATAAGACATTCAGAGAAGCATCACTAGGAACTTGTTACAGTGATCAGTTATTTATATAGCTCCAACTACAACTGCTGATGATTAACAATATAATCAAATTTTGGTAGTATAGTTCAGCACTGATGCAAAGTTGCACAACATCACACATTTCACATAGCACCAACATTTTCTGACAAGTATCTTCTTACTGTTGTACTGTTAATCCGAGTACATAAAACACAAGACTCATAACATTAATGGTGTACTGTGATACACCTCCCATCTCATAAAAGGCTGCAAATATAAATTCCTCCACCAATTCATAGACCATTCTGACCTGGGTTACTCATAACAAACTCTGACATTTACAGATTACACTACAGTGAAAGCAATGAACTCTGACCATTGGAGATCACAATTCAGGGCTTCTACATAAACCAATGCACTGAAAATATAGCTGAAGTGTGCAGGGCAAGGCTGGATGAGATCAAAAAATAATTATAAATACAAGCAAGTTTATATATCCAATAAAAAAAAATTTAAGAGAAATGTGTTTACACTTGGAGAATAGCTTAGATATACTCAGTCGCCACTTAATTAGATACAGGAATGGAACCTGGTGTGGACTTCTGCTCTTGTAGCTCATCTACTTCAAGTTTAACTAGTGCATTCAAAAATGTTTTTCTGCACACCATTTTTATTGGCAAAAATTGTTTTTTCGTGATCTACAATTCTACTCCAAGAACTTTGAGTACTGCAGGGCTACTTCATCAGTGAGTTGCTTGTTGATCAGAGTAGTAGAACTGGTGTTGGGAGAGGAGCCCACCGGCCGGGACATCGAGAGAGGAGCCGACCTGGCTGCAGACTGTGTTGCTGCCCACTACTTGGAAGCATCAGATTTGGTGCAACATAACCATGGGAGATTGTCTTGGGCATTTCACTAGCGATCGCAAGACTCTGTTGGACAGTGATAATGTAAGTGGCCGTAGGCCTGTTACACTTGTCTGGTGGAGGGACAAGTGACATGGGAGCTGTGTAGTTTTGGTTGTAGCGAGGACTAGGCCTCAAGCCTTGGGCTTGCCTGCTGCAGCCCGGGTAGAAGAAGTGGAAATGCTACAGTGTCGTGTCCACACTTGGCTGGGGCCTGGCCTCCCCTGTTGGTGCTGTCCATCCGTGTTCAAGCGGTGGAATGACAGACTGGATTGCGTGCATCTGTATGCTGCTGGGAGACTGCATCATCAATTGCCGGACATCATTGCTCAGGGTCTTGGACTACACGTTTTGTTTTAAATGAATGTGCTTCTTTTTTCACTATTTTGAACTACGTTACCCACTATTTTGAATGTTTTGCACTTTTGGTCCCAAAGGGACACTGTCTTGTTCAGCTGTATCTATGTATGGTTTGAATGATAATTAAACTTGATTTGATCTGTAATGCATAGTACTGAAGTTGCCTTTGCCTTCCTGTCAGCTTGAACCAGTCTAGCCATTCTCTCTGACCTTGGTCATTAACAAGGCGTTTCTACCCACAGAACTGTCACTCACTACAATTCTTTTTGCACCAATCTCTGTAAGCTTTAGAGGCTTTTGTGCATAAAAGTTCAAGACCAGCAGTTTCAGTTACTCAAACCATCCTGTCCTGGCACCAACAATCATTCCAAAGTCAGTCACTTGGATCACATTTTTTCCCCATTTTGACGCTTGGTCTGAACAACAACTGAACCACATGACCATGTGGTTATTTTTACACCAAATTGCTGCCACAGGATTGGCTGATTAGATATTTGCATTAACAAGATGTGCATGTGTACCTAATAAAGTGGCCATTGAGTGTATACTTAAGGAAAAACTATGCAAATGTGCATGGCGGAAACACGCACGTTACACTGATATGATTAATGAAGGAACAAATTCTAGCCTGGGCTCTATAGTGCCAAATGGTCCATTTCTGTGCTGCTAATTTAATATAATGCGCAAGTCAAAAGACTTGCGGTTATGCTGGTTCCCCTCCACTTTGTTCAGAAGTACATACTCAGCTCTTTGTCATGGATGTCAAATGCTTCAGTGACCAAACCTCCAAGGCAGAACAATATGCCAAACTCAATTCCCTGTTGACATTTGTTTGTAAAGTGCATTCTACCAACACAACTGACAACAGCATAGCAAAAAACTGCAATTAATTTTGCTAAATTCAAAATAATTTCAGAATTATTATTCATCCATCTGTATGCTGGGCATGTTCTCTTCTCAGTACTATCATCAGGGAAAAAGTACAAGAGCATGAAGACCTACACTCAAATTTTAGTAACTTCTTCTCTGCCATCAGATTTCTGAACGGTCCTTGCCTCATTATTTCTCTTTTGCGCTATTTATTTAGTCATTGTAACTTACAGTAATTTTTATGTTTGACACTGCATCCCTGCCAAAAAACAAGTTTCATGATATATGTCAGTGATATTAAACCTGATTCTGATCCTTTATACCTCAGTTGTTCAGAGTTTTAAAAGAATCAAATCTTTCAAGAAATGCTTGGAAAATTTATTTAGAAGTACGGATTTCAATTTGAATTACTATTTAAAAGTTATTTGTTGATGGACTAGAAAAAATTTGGAAAAAGGTTGGGTAGGAGGTACAGAAGCCTGAAATTCCATATCACCAGGTTCAAGAACACTTACCGGTACTTCCCTTCAACCATTCAGTTTAGCAACACTATGACCACATTGCAATAACATGTAACTTTAGTTGTATTGTTTTCTTGTAAACATTGTATATAATGTACTTTTCTCATGAATGTGGTTTATATGATGTTATGTCCCTTGATGCTGCTGCAAGTTTTTCACTACACCTGCACACACATGCACTTGTGCATGTGACAATAAACTCCATTTTGATTTTGATGTTTGGAATTACCAAATTGCAATGAACTGTGCGAGCAAAATCAAATCAAGCCTAGATTATGCTAAGGGGCTGGAGTGCTTTCAGGTGTGAAAGAAATCAAAAACTATATGAATTGGTCATGAGAGCGAAATTAAAAGGTCTGTAGACAAAGCTTGAGGTTGAAAGTCTAGTTGAAGAAATAAAAGGAAATGATCAACTCCAAGGCAGCGAGTGAGAGGGAACTCTCAATTTTTATAGCTTATATTTTGTGGATGAGATTAGAAACACACGTCACTCTGAACAAATAAAGGAAAAGATATTAATAACCCAGTTGCATTTTTGTGACAACCCAACAACTTGTTGTTAACACATACACTGGCAGTTTTTAAAACTCCACTGAATAGTAACATTCAAGATGATTGGGGATACCTTTAAATTCTTCAGTTACTAACTTGTGAAATTAGTGAAATCATTTTGTTTTCACTCCTGGCCATTTCTGGCATCACCAAGCCTGACTGCTCGAACAGCAGTGAGCAAAACAGTTCTGAATTGTCTTACAGCTCATTTCTTGCCAACTATCAGTGACAAAAATCAATGCTTATTGAACACAAACAGATGCAAATGATGCTATTTTAGAATAACTGTTTGCTCTAAGCATGGTGTGATCGCTGACCGGTTGATCTTTGAGACTTTCCCAGTAGATTCCGAAAAAAATGAAACATAAATACACAAATACTGTTGTAATGTGAGCATTATAAAAATAAGTAACACTAATTAGGATAATGGCAATATAGCAATACTCCCGCTTTTGAAAGCTGCTTGTAAAGAGAGATTGTTTCCAGGTTGCGGGGTTTTAGCGCCATTCTTTCTGCCCAGTGTGCATAGCTCTCCTGCCATGCACCGCGGTTTCAGCGTAGCTTGTGCTGCATCAAAGTGACCAATTACATTAGATAAGAGTACAGACTGTCGCAAACATCAATATACGGCACTTGCTGGTGATATTCTGCAAGGTAAGTAGCTAGCCTGGCGAAGGCTCCACGAAAGAAGATGAAAACGTACAAATTCCATCCAGAATGGGAAGAGGAATTTCTATTTACCTTGGTGAAAGACAAGTGTGTATGTACGTTGTGCCACCAAACACAAGCACTGACTAAAAGAGGGAATCTGGAGCAGCACCACAACACCAACCACCAGAAATTTAAAGACACCTACCCCCCAGAAAGTGCAATCCATGCCAGAAAAGTTGAGGAGCTGAAATCGGGGTTGAAGGCCCAGCAATTGTTTTTCATAAAATATGCTGCTCAAAATAAGGCTGCTATTGAAGCATCATTCCATGTAAGTCACCTTTTGGCTAAACACAAGAAGCCTTTTACAGATGGCAATTTATTCAAGGAAGCAATGGCCATTACCACAGAGACTGTTTTTAATGGCTTTAAAAACAAAAAAGACATCACAACCACAATAGATTATACTGCTTGGCCCTGCAACAGTGACAAGGAGGGTAGAGTCACTGTCAGAGGAAGTGGATCGACAAGTGTTAAAGGACTTGTCACTCTGTGAATATTTTTCATTATAGTTCGATGAATCCCTGGATGTAATGCAAAAAGCTCAGCTTGTTGTATTTGTCAGAATGGCTTTCCAGGATTTTACAGCAAAGGAGGACTTCCTCACTCTTTTGCAATTAAAGGAGAGACCGAGAGGTGAGGATATTTACAATGAGTTTAAAAAATATCTATGAACATGATATCCCCATTCATAAACTGGTGGCAATTACTATTTGGGGAGTTAAACGTCCTGAAAGATATTGCTGCATTTATTTCAAACCCATTTCTGCCAATCAATATAGAACAGATAGCAGCCAAATTCCAGCAAGTATTTGGTGTGCCAAGTGATATTGAAATGGAAATAATAGATCTGCAAAATGACATCGAGTTTAAAGCAAGGTCAAGGGACGGTGACCTTTGGGGGCTTGTCAGCAGGGAGAAGTCTCCTCATCTCACCACGTGTGCACTAAAAGTCAGTGCCTACTTCGGGTCAACTTATCTGTGTGAAACTGCATTTTCACAGATGAAAATTACTAAATCTAAGTACAGGAGCTGTCTTACTGACAGACACCTCACAGACTATCTCAGACAGGCTGTCTGTAGTTATGAGCCAAATTTCAGGGAACTAGCAGAAAGTATTCAGTCAGCAGAATACTAAAGTATTCACTGAGTGCAACAATCAATTTTTATTTATTTATTTTTCGTGTTGAAATAAAATTAAATAATGAAACTTAGACTTGAAGGTGTGAAGTATTGTAATATTATTAAAGAAAGACAGCTGTGGCCTGTTTGATATGCGAGTTACAGTGTTTACGTTTGAATTAATTTGAAAGTTTGACAAAAGCATTTCATGTAATTCAAATACAATTAGCCCAAACAAAAGGCCTCAAATTGGAAGTACAATCTAAGCTGTTTTTTCTCTAAATGGTTTAGTAGGTAGATCTTGTCTTTCGCTAAAGTCGAGGTAGGAGATCTTGGGCTTAACAAGGTTGGTGACCACTAGTGTAGTGTCTGATGGCCACACAGTGTACTTGACTGACACTAGGGGGAAACGGTTCGGCAACAGTCTCCTGTCCTAATTAAGCAGCATACTGTCCCTAATAAACAAAGGGAATCCTGACTATTTTCTCGATTACAAGAGGAAACCTGCAGATGCTGGAAATTCAAGCAACACACACAAAATGCTGGTGGAACGCAGCAGACCAGGCAGCATCTATAGGAAGAAGTACAGTCGACTTTTCGGGCTGAGACCCTTCGTCAGGATTTACTGAAAGAAAAGATAGTAAGAGATTTGAAAGTGGGAGAGGCAGGGGAAAATCCAAAATGATAGAAGACCGTAGGGGGAGGGGGAGGGATGAAGCTAAGAGCTGGAAAGGTGATTGGCAAAAGGGATACAGAGCTGGAGGAGAGAGAGGATCATGGGACAGGAGGCCTAGGGAGAAAGAAAGGGGCAGGGGAGCACCAAAGGGAGATGGAGAACAGGAAGAAGTGATTGTGAGAGGGGCAGAGAGAGAGAGAGAGAAGGGGGGAATAAATAAATAAGGGATGGGGTAAGAAGGGGAGGAGGGGCATTAACAGAAGTTAGAGAAATCAATGTTCATGCCACACACAAAATGCTGGTGGAACTTATCCTTGTAAGCGGAACAAGTGCTACACCTGCCCTTACACTTCCTCCCTCACACCATTCAGGGCCCCAGACAGTCCTTCCAGGTGAGGCGACACTTCACCAGTGAGTTGGCTGGTGTGGTATGCTGCGTCCGGTGCTCCCGGTGTGACCTTCTATATATTGGTGAGACCCGATGCAGACTGGGAGACCGTTTCGCTGAACACCTACGTTGTCTGCCACAGGAAGCAGGATCTCCCAGTGGCCACACATTTTAATTCCACATCCCATTCCCATTCTGATATGTCTATCCATGGCCTCCTCTACTGTCAAGATGAAGCCACACTCAGGTTGGAGGAACAACACCATATATACCGGCTGGGTAACCTCCAACCTGATGGCATGAACATTGACTTCTCTAACTTCCATTAATGCCTCTCCTCCCCTTCTTACTCCATCCCTTATTTATTTACCTATTTATTTATTATTTCCCCTTTTTTTCTTTTTCTCTCTCTGCCCCTCTCACAATCACTCCTTCCTGTTCTCCATCTCCCTCTGGTGCTTCTCTCCCCCTTTCTTTCTCCCTAGGCCTCCTGTCCCATGATCCTCTCTCTCCTCCAGCTCTGTATTCCTTTTGCCAATCACCTTTCCAGCTCTCAGCTTCACCCACCCCCTCCTATTTTCTCCTATCATTTTGGATTTCCCCCTCCCCTCTCAAATCTCTTACTATCTCTTCGTTTAGTTATTCCTGACAAAGGGTCTTGGCCTGAAACGTCGACTGTACTTCTTCCTATAGATGCTGCCTGGCCTGCTGCATTCCCACCAGCATTTTGTGTGTGTTGCTTTATTTTCTTGATTAATTTTTTTTCTTTAAGAGTTGCCCCAAATAAGCAGCTGTTCCAATTAACCAGATCCACTGTATATAAATGGGGTAGAGGTCCAAAGTCATCAGAAAGCAATTTATTAAAAATAGTAAAGCACGTTAACAAACTCAGATAATGCAAATAATCAGCTGGATAACACTTAATTTAAGTATTAAAAATAAATTAGTACAGTAAGTACATTTTATCAGTCAAAAGTATAAACAAATTGGCACCGCCAGTAAAGAAATAATCACAAAAAGGCTTGATAATCAGGCTGAACTCTAATCCAGACCAACAGCTGGTGCAGACATTAAGGAATGTTCCGATGATTTAGGGCTGTGCTCTAGTTACAAAACTGATGCCCAGTCATTTCACAGTAACTACATTTCTTTCCACTTATCTCTGATTGTTCTGCCTATACCACACACCTATAAGAAAACTTCCATCCTAATTTCTCTTACAAACACTTCATGTTCAGTTCCTAATATGACCCAAAATAATCGGCATGGTCCCTACAAGAATTTAAATTTTTGTGGAACCTGTGGATTGCACATTAAGCCCCAACAATAATGTTGTTGTTCTGTGACACTGGAGCCTAGTACGCATGTAGATCCTCACACCATGTCACTCTCTCTCTCTCTTTCACATAATCTCTCCTGATGTGTGATCTAGATAGGGAAGACACAGCAGAGGACGGTGTTGGCACATGAGATTTACAACTCTGGCCCAATGAAGGATACCTGCAGAGGTTTCTGGGATTTGGGGCCTGCTCCTGTGATTGGGCCTGGTGATGTTGGGATTTTACTCCCCCCAAACTGGGGATGATAGCAAAACAAAGCAGCATCATTCACCATTCCTCCAGTCCATTAGTCTTACATTCTAGCTTATTTTAATCCTTGCTGTAAAATAATAGCTGACAGCAAATGATTTTCAACAACAGATACGTCAATATTAATAGCAGGTATAAAAAGATTTTATTCCCAAAAAGTGTTTTTCCTCCCAACACTTGGGAGGAAAAACACTACCCTCCCAGCTTTTAAATGTCTGCTATTAATTACAAATACTACTTTTCTACAATCTCCTGCCCTGTTCACAATTTCACTTGCAATCATTTAACAATTTATGCTGAGCCTTATTTTGTTTTTCTTTTGTACCAATGGCAATAACATAGCTGCATGTAAAATTTTAAGGACCAACTGGCCAAACCTATTCATAGATATCCACTTCACTACTCTTCATGACAAATGCAATACTGCCCTAAATCCAGCCAATTTTAAGATGTTTTAATCTACATGTCCAGTAGTAATCCCTCAAGATTAAGCGGATTGCTCTATTTGACACAAATGTCAGATTTTTGAATATTATTGCAAAGAGCAACATCTGAATCTAGATGACCTGGCTTGCTTAACCATTCAGAACTGTATTTTCCGTCAATGTTCAAATAATTTCTCCCATGAGGCGGCGTGGCACGGCAGCAGCGGCCTTTCAGACCTGGTGTTACTTTAATTTAATTTTCTAATCTAAGTGTGATACACAATTTTCGATTAGGGTACATGGATAACAGAGCGGCTATCTATCATCACCTTCACAAAGATCTGCTGGCAGAATTACGCGACCTCGGCTTGCTGAGGGGAACGGGCCTACATTCCTCGGACTCGCCAGATGCTGGTAGCGGGAGATGGAGACGTCGTAAGAGATGCACGAGGAAGCGGAAGCAAGGCAGGTGGGCAGGGGTCCATGCCAGGCAAAAAGCGAAACCTAGCCAGTCGGCTCTCCCGTCCATTCTACTCTCCAATGTCTGCTCACTGGACAATAAATTGGACTACATCCGACTCCAACGAAATACTCGGCGGAGTACAGAGTTTGCTCTGCATGTCTTCACAGAGACATGGCTCACTGATGGAATTTTGGACGCAGCCATTCAGCTGGATGGACTTACCTTGTTTTGTGCGGACAGGGATGCAGCCCTCTCCGGTAAGACTCGCAGTGGTGGTGTGTGTGTTTACATCAATACGGAATGGTGTAAGAACTCTGTGCTGGTTTCCAGACACTGCTCATCACTAGTGGAGTTTGTGGCTGTTAGATGCAGACCATTTTATTTGTCACGGGAATTCACCTCTGTTCTTATATTCGGTGTCTACATTCCCCTTGGCGCTAATGCTAAGGAGGCGCTCTGTGAACTGTACGGGGCTATTAGCGAACTGCAGAACGCACATCCTGATGGACTGCTTATTGTCACCGGTGAATTTAACCACGCGAACCTTAATTCAGTGCTCCCCAAATTCCATCAGTATGTGGACTTTGCAACGAGAGGGGAGAACGCGTTGGACCTGGTTTACACAAACATCCCTGACGCATACCAGGCAGAGCCCCGCCCCCACCTCGGATACACAGATCACATCTCTGTAATGCTAATCCCAGCATACAGACCGCTCGTCAGGCGCTCCAGACCAGTTCAGAAGCAGGTGAAAACCTGGCCAGCAGGAGCCATCTCTGCTCTTCAAGACTGCTTTGAGAACACTGACTGGCACATGTTCAGGGAGGCTGCAAATGATGGCGACTCTACCAACTTAGAGGAGTACACAGCATCAGTGACCAGCTACATCAGCAAGTGCATTGATGATGTTACTCTGTCCAAGACCATCACTATACGTGCTAACCAGAAGCCATGGATGACCGCGGAGGTGTGTGCGCTGCTGAGGACCCGCGATTCCGCCTTCAGAGCAGGCGACAAGGCAGCTCTAACAACTGCGAGGGCCAAACTGTCCCGAGCCATCAGGGGGGCAAAGCGTGCACACGCCTAGCTAATCCACAGTCACTTCCAGGACAGCGGTGACACGCAGCGCATGTGGAAGGGCATCCAGGACATCACCAATTACAACATCACCTGACTGTGCAGGTGATGCCTCCCCCCCAAATGCGCTGAATAACTTCTACGTCCGGTTTGAGGCGGAAAATGACATGGCGGTGAGGAAGTCCACCCCTCTTACAAATGACCAGGTGCTGTGTCTCTCCGTGGCCGATGTGAGAAGAGCCCTGTGCAGGGTCAACCCATGGAAGGCTGCTGGACCAGACAACATCCCTGGTAGAGTGCTCAGAGGATGTGCAGACCAGCTAGCAGATGTTCTCACTGACATCTTCAACATCTCCCTGAGCAGCGACACCGTTCCAACGTACTTCAAGGCCGCCACCATCGTCCCCGTGCCAAAGAAGTCTTCAGTGTCCTGCCTAAATGACTACCGTCCCGTTGCACCTACATCCATCATCATGAAGTGTTTCGAGAAGCTCGTCATGAGGCATATCAAGACCCTGCTGCCCCCCTCACTGGACCCCCTGCAGTTTGTGTACCGTCCCAACCGCTCAACAGATGATGTCATTGCCATCACCCTCCACCTGGGCCTAACCCACCCAGACAAAAAAGACACATACGTTCGGATGCTGTTCATAGACTTCAGTTCAGCATTCAACACAATCATCCCTCAGAAACTGACTGGAAAGCTGAGCCTACCTGAACACCTCCCTCTGCAACTGGATCCTAGACTTCCTGACTGGGAGACCTCAGTCAGTCCGGATCGGGAGCAGCATCTCTAACACCATCACACGGAGCACGGGGGCTCCCCAGGGCTGCGTGCTCAGTCCACTGCTGTTCACTCTGCTGACCCATGACTGTGCTGCAACACACAGCTAGAACCACATCATCAAGTTCACCAATGACACGACCGTGGTGGGTCTCATCAGCAAGAACAACAAGTTAGCTTACAGGGAGGAGGTGTAGTGGCTAACAGACTGGTGCAGGGCCAACAACCTGTCTCTTAATGTGAACAAAACAGATGGTTGTTGACTTCAGGAGGGCACGGAGCGACCACTCCCTGCTGAACATCGACGGCTCCTCGGTAGAGATCGTAAACAGCACCAAATTTCTTGTTCACCTGATGGAGAATCTCACCTGGTCCCTCAACACCAGCTCCATAGCAAAGCAAGCCCAGGGGCATCTCTACTTTTTGTGAAAGCTGAGGAAAGTCCATCTCCCACCCCCCATCCTCATCACATTCTACAGGGGTTGTATTGAGAGCATCCTGAGCAGCTGCATCACTGCCTGGTTCGGAAATTGCACCATTTCGGATCACAAGACCCTGCAGTGGATAGTGAGGTCAGCTGAGAAGATCATCGGGGTCTCTCTTCCCGCCATCACGGACATTTACATTATACGCTGCATCCGCAAAGGAAACAGCATTATGAAGGACCCCATGCACCCCTCATACAATCTCTTCTCCCTCCTGCCGTCTGGGAAAAGGCTCCGAAGCATTCAGGCTTTCACAAGCAGACTATGTTAACAGTTTCTTCCCCCAAGCTATCAGACTCTCAATACCCGAAGCCTGGACTGACACCTTGCCCTATTGTCCTGTTTATTATTTATTGTAATGCCTGCACTGTTTTTGTGCACTTTATGCAGTCCAGTGTAGGTCTGTAGTCTAGTGTAGCTTTCTCTGTGTTGTTTTTTTTTGTGTAGTTCAGTCTAGTTTTTGTACTGTGTCATGTAACACCATGGTCCTGAAAAACGTTGTCTCATTTTTAATATGTACTGTACTAGCAGTTATGGTCAAAATGACAATAGAAGTGACTTAACTTGAATTAAAACTTCAATTTTAGAAAATGCTCAATGCTGAATGAACACATTTCATTGATAGCTCAAAGAGAATATATAAAACCGAGTATTGAAATAAGCCATTCGTTCATTTGCTATGTGCCATGTCATATGACATAGGTGATCATGGTCTTTGATTATTGATCCATGATTATTCTTGGCAAATTCTTCTACAGAAATGGTTTACCTTTGCCGCTTTCTGGACAGCATCTTTACCAAACGGGTGATGCATCTTCAAACCGAGTGCTTTGGCCAAGGTTTTGGTTATCTTCCCCAATATTTCCTACATGGCTCAGTATCAAATTTTATCTGATAATGCTCACCTAAAGTTTCCTTAGGGCATTTTAAAGCCTTAGTACAAATCATCCATGCAAAAATGGCCACGTGTGTCTCTATGAGATGGACACTGCCAGTGGAACTGCACCACAGCAAACAATCATTTTGTCGGTGACAGAATTGAGAATATTTTACCAAAATATGGGCAACTCATAATTTTCCAATGGGTACTGGACTAATGACTAAATGAAACCCAATTCTCAGATGATAAACTCTCCAGGAAAAAAACCCTCCAAATCATGCTACAGTAGAATGATTTAAAACAGCTGAAAAATACCATGCCAATTCATTGACTTTCAAGTTAATGAATGGAATATTCAAGCTTTTCAAGCCACTTACAGCTGTATTCCTCGATAAAAATCAATGCTAAACTCCTCTTGATCCATCGCAGTTTATAAAAATCGTTAACAAATATTAAGTCAATTACCAGTGGAGCTGATAATGGACCAAAAATACTATCTTATAAAGGTAGAGGGCATAGATATGTTAATAATTATTACTTTACATCTAACTTCAACAGGGAAGACAATGCTGTCAATCCAGTTGAAAGGAGGAGGTAGGTACAATCATAGAGAATTAAAATTTAGGAGAATATACTTAAGCATTCAAAGTAGAAACAGCACATAGTCCAGATGAAGCTACTGAAGCAGGGACTAAAATTGTGGATGTCCAAGTCACAATATTCCAAATTTCTTCTGAATTTGTGGATAATACAAAAGAACTGGTTGAGTGCAAATCTACTTGCTAAACTCAAATAAAATACAACACATGAGTTAAGCCTAACAATTAAAGAATGCCTAAATTACTGGTGGAAAAACCATTAGAAAAAATAAATTTGGTCAAGTCTAACTAACATTTGGAAAAGAATGGCAAGTTAAATGAAAGTTAAAGACAAATAGTGCTTGATGAACTTGATCAAGTACTTTAAAGAAGGTATTGTAAAATAGTGATGAAGGTGTTACATAACTTTATTGAAAAAGGATGATTGTGTAAATAAAAAAATGACTGAAGGACAAAAATTGGATAGTTACAAAAGTTACATTTCTAACAGTGCATATTATGTCTTCGGATCATTCTGAAGCATTTTATAACCAATGAGGTACCCTATATTTTTTTCCAATTTATGGAAGTGAGCTTTACTAGCAAGGTAGCTTGTAGTGGTCATCCTTTGTTCTCCTGAAGTACTGTCATCTTTCTGATGAAGATATGTCAGCGTTGTTAGGATTTAAGCACAGAGGATAAAGTAATGGCAATACATTTTCATGTTCAGATGGTATATGGGAATCGAACATGGCTTCCTTAAACCTGCTGCTCCTATTCAGGATACTTGATAACACTGTCCATAACACTTATAATCATTTTGCAGATAACAGGAATATGATAAGAGATGTAGTATAGTAGTAGGCCCTTCTCACTGAGTCCATATCAACTACTACTGACATTGTTATTAGCACCCCAGATCCTACCACCCACCTACGGATTAGGTAAATTTAGTGACCAATGAACCCGCAAATCTGCAGGTCTTTGACATGTGGAAGGTAACTGGAGCAGCCAGACATTAGATGAACCTGGGTCTCTGGCAGCAATTCTACAAATTATTTAGTGCAAGCATAGCAAGTAGGTTTACTGGATATGTCCTGTTTTATGAGGAATAATTTCCAAATTATTATTTGGATGCTTGGATACTAACAATTCTGTAACTGCTTGGCAATTGCTTGAGCATATCTTCAACATTACAACAAAGAGGTTGTCTTGCTTGAAGTGCATTCACTATTGTAATACAAGAGGAAAATGTTGTTCAAAAATCATTCATAATTTGGAATAAATGTGGAAAAACTGGTTTTCAGAGAAGTATTAACCACAGCACAAGTTTAGATGTTTACCAACAAAACCAGAGAATTTGAATTAAACTTGAATTTGAAACATTTCTAAAAACAGGTCAGCTGTTGTGACTTGAAACCAAAGAGGTAATGAAATAAACTGAACAGTTTGGAATTGGATAAACATTACAAGGGGGAAAACAAATTAGAAGACTAAAAGGGAAAGTTGTTGAATTGGATTAACTGCCTCAGCTAATTTGTCTTGCGTAGTTTGACTTGTTATATTTTAGAAGTACTATATAAATAAAATTGTTATGATCAGTCACAGGATCCCACGGAAGTTTGAAGTTGATCGTACTCAACCTCCACTAAAATGTGACCATTCTTCTAAAATATTTAATTGGATCTAAAGTGATTTAGATAGAGGTTGAGAAATGTACGGTAGAAATGCAAATATTGTGACTTGCGTATGTCCTGAACTGAACTTGCACATACTTTGTCTTTTGAAATCAAGGATGGAAAGCAGATTATAATACTCAAAGATTGTGGGAACAGCAATTATTTTGCATAAAGTGGGGATCATTGACTTCCTACAGGGAAAAATATCAGGAACAAAATGATTGATGCACAATATTGCCCATACCTAGTAGGAAGTAATGTATTTCATGGAGCAGAGACAATGCAAGCTGGAGCAAAATTATAAGAACCTGTTGAATATATCTACAGTAAATTGCTGAATAACAACTTGTGGTTACTTCCCTTCTGAATCCATTAATGTATTAAAGAAATCGAAATAACTCCGCGGACAGTTTCAATGCATCATAATACTAAGATTTCATGGCTTGCATGAGAATGACTAGGTTACATGGTCAGCACAACATTGTGGGCCGAATGGCCTGTAGCATGCTGTAGATGTTCTATGTTCTAAAGAATATGTTAATCAGAATCAGGTTTAATATCACTGGTATATACTACTGTGCAGAAGTCACATACAAAAAATTTGTAAAGCAAAGCTGTTTAGAAAAGTAATGTTTTTAAATATTAAAAACATTCTATAAAGAGCTGTAAGCCATAAAAAAAATCAAATCAGTATTTGGTGTGACCACCCTTTGCCTTTAAAATTGCATCAGTTCTCTTGTCGTGCAGTTTCATAAGAAAAAAATAGGTTGGTAAGTTGTTCCGAACATCTTGGGAGAACTTGGCACAGTTCTTCTGCAGCCTTTACCTATCCTGCTTGCTTCTGTCTCTCCTGGTAATCCCAGACAGTTTTGATAATGTTGAGACCAACCTTTGCGGAGGTCATACCACCTGTTACAGAACTCCTTTTTCTTCTTTCCCGTGAAGATAGTCCATAATGACCCTAGCCATTGTTCTGAAGCTGAATGAAGGTGGGATCAATCAGACCAGATGGTATTACATGATGGATGAGAATATGCATGTACCTCTTGGCATTGAGCATTCCATTAATTCTGACCAGATCACCTACTCCAAACCTGCAGGGGACATTCGCCATGCTTCACTTGGCTCCAGACACTCATCGATGTTGAGCTCTTCAGTTCTTCTACAGACTAACTGCCTACTTTGAGCTAAAACTTAAACATTTTAGAGTTCAGAGCACTTGCTGCCATTGGTCACCACAATAGTCCTTGTGTTTTTGTGCATAGGTGAGCCTCTTGCCTTTTTTTTTTACATTGGAGGAATGGCTCTTTGGCTGAAACTCATCCATGAGGACCACTTCTGAAAAGACTTCTTCAAACTGTAGAGGGGTGTCCTTGGATTTCTGTGGTTTTTGTTGAGTTTAGAGCTATAGCAGTGCTGGACTTGTTAGAAGCGATGTCATATTGATGTACATCTGCACTGTTTCCATGCCGATCACTGCTTTTTTGGTCCTCAACCTTGCCGGTTTCTTCGTGCTTCTTCAGAAGAGCTTGAACAGTACATCTTGCATGCCACAAAATTTCTGCTGCCCTGTAAGCGCTCCTCCACCACCCTTGACTATGCCTACTTGGTTCTCACCACTAATGCTGTAAGCTTTAAGCCTCTGCCTATACACTAGGCATAGAAGTACAGCCCAGTGATTGGACTTTCCAAGATATGGGTGTGGGGTGGATCATAAGTGTTCTTGATGGAGGTATAACCGTGGTCAAGTGTGTTGGCTTCTCTGGTTCCACAGGTAATATGTTGGTGGTAGTTGCTCAGAGACTGGCCTTGTTGAATGACAGGGAAGGCATCAGGGTGCAATGTATCCTGCCTACTGAATACGGTGCTCTGCTCTTCTGGTGCCTGTCTGATGTGGCCTCAGGTGAAATGAACACTGCCACCAGGATGATGACAGAAAACTCCCTTGGAAGATAAAAAGTTAGACATTTGACTAAGATGTTCCAGGTCAATGCACCATAATGAGTTAATCATCAAACATACTTCACCTCCTCTATCTTTAAAAGGCTCAACTGACTCAGACATCATACAGTGAATGGTGAAGCTACTGGGCTGCAGTGCTGTGTTGTAAATGTAAGCAATGTTTCCATGAAGCAAAGTACACACCATTGCCTGATGACCCTCTGGTATTGCAATCTTCATCTGAGGTCTTCAATTTTATTTTCCATAGACTTTACATTTGCCAGTAGTATTGACTGGAATAAGGGTCTAAGGCCTTCACGTTTCAATTGTACTTGAAGACTGGCATGCTGTCCCCACTTAAAGGGGAACTGCACTCGCTTCCAGAGTCTGCCATCCAAGGCCAACACAGGAATTAACAAAAACAAATGTATTAAGAAACCACAGCAAATGCGATATCAAAACAAATCTGAAGACTCTGGTTTGTATAGACAAGGAATCAATGACCTAAGCAAATGGATAGTGCAATGCATCCGAAATGTACCAAAAAAACAGCAGAAATTGTATTGATACATGCACAGAATAATACATATTTTATATCTACCATATGACTGAAATTGCTAATTTTACCTTGATGATTCCCTGCTAAATTTCAAATACTTGTGATTTTTTTTAACATTCAACCATGTTACCCACAACGGTATACCTGTTCAGTTAGTTATCTTCAAAGTTATTAAATATTTTGGTGACTATGATAAAAACAAATTGCTTTTACATTGGATTGGGAAGAATGTTAGTAAAGCTGAAGGTTTCCTTGACATTGGGAGCCAGAAGCAATTTACTGCTTCTAAATCCAAATAGTTTTGTGAATAATTTCTTATTAACCTGCTAAATCACATTAAACTTCCTTAGAAGGACATAATCTACTTAGAAAACTAGTTAATTATAAAGCAGGTCAGGTCAGTAATTCTACCTCCACATACTTGCTCCCCTAGGTAAAATGGATCATAGCTGGGATTGAGCTTTTCCTTTTAAAGCAGAACATTTTCAGGGACTGATTTTTTTCATTTAGAATGATAAAAGGTGATTTTTCCATGCAAGACAAAAGGGAATTATTTTTGCTGATGTAACTCCTTGACAATAAATGTCTACCATCTCTCTAACAAAACCAAACCCCTTTCTGTCAGCTTTGTCTTAATATCCACTGCTGCTGCTCAATAAAAATGAAATTTCTCAATGAATAGAGGCAGCTTCCAATGCACCTGGCTCAGCTGTTGCTGCCGAGGCCTCTGTTGGAAGGAGTTGACTATGGATACTGCATCTAGCTTTCTAGATATGTAAGCCTGGACAGTAGATATGGAGAGCAAGTTGCTGCCCATGTAGCAAGCTCCCTCTCCACAAA
Organism: Hemitrygon akajei; assembly: GCF_048418815.1. NCBI lineage: Eukaryota > Metazoa > Chordata > Chondrichthyes > Myliobatiformes > Dasyatidae > Hemitrygon > Hemitrygon akajei. The sequence continues at coordinate 114,426,486 of NC_133126.1, forward strand.
TCTGGTGAACCCAAAGAAATGGCAGACACCGATATGGTTTGGTGTCAGCAGTATCGCAGGAGTTGCCCGTCAACATTGAACTCAATGTAGGACTGCCTTAGGGATATTTGTTATAAATATCCAAATAATTTTTTTCCTTTCAGCAGGTGAAAATAATTTACTGTTTGTCAGATGGGGTCTGGGATTTAAACAAAAAGTGTAATTTAAACCAGTGGCAGATATATACACAGAACTAGAAAAAACAAACATATGAAGTAAAAAGAACATATTGAGATACGGAAACTTGGTCAACACTGGAAAATAAATAAACCTGGTTTACAGTAAAGATTGAGAAAATGGCAGGAATGGAGGAATTTTAAAGATTGAGAATGAAGAAGCTTGGATTTCAGGAAGGAAGGAAGTAGACAGTGGGAATTTAATGGATAGAAAACAAATATATGTAACATTATGCTTTTAGAATACACATATTAGGCCAAGTTATAAATGTAGTAAAGGCAGATTTGTTTTAGTGGGAGTATTAAATTTCCTGAAATGTAGGGAATTTCTTGATGCATAGTAAAAAGGGTTCTACAGCAATAGGCCCCCACTATAAGTTAGGGGGAATGGAAGCCCATGATTGATCAAGATTCCAGACATGGTTAACGTCCTAACAGTACATTAGCTTTTATCTAATAATGACTATAACATGATTAAATTCAATTTAGTGTTTAAAATCATGGAAATCAATTATGAAAATAGATTTAGGTGAGGCTGACTTCAATGGAATGATAAAGACATTGTCAACAGTAAACAAGATAAAATGTGTAAATAGATAAAATGACAGAAGATCAAATGAAGGTATTTGTTAAAGAAATTGATGTACTCACATTATTTTCCCTAAGGAAAACAAAACACTAATAGGGATAACAGAACTAAAAGGAAAGCACACAAAACTGTGGAATTCCACACAGATTTTTGCTTCTGGGAGAGGTACAAATCAGCTACAAGAGTACGGAAAGAAATTTCTAAGCAATTTCAAAATCAATACACTGGATATAAAAATAGGCAACAGGAAATACTCTGCAGGCTGAGCAGCATTTGTATGAAGAAAAACAGAATGTTTTATCAGAACTGCAAAAACATAAAAGTAAAGTGATTTTCTAGTTTGAAAAATGTCAAAGGAGAGGTAAAGAAAACAATAAAGGATAAAGGTCTGTTACGGAATGGAGCACAAGAGAATTATAAAAATTCTAACAAAAAAGTCCATTCGGTCATTGTTGTGCCAGCCTTAACAGAGATGACCAACCTATTCCCAATCTGTTGCACAATCTTCAGTCATGCAGGTCATGATTTTTCAAATACAATTTTAATGCACTGAAGATTTCTACCTTTCCAGACAGCATGTTCTAGACTATACCTCCTTTTGGGGTGATTATTTTCCTGCTTTGATTCTCTCCAGTTCATCTTCCAATTAATAAAAATCTAGGCTCTCTGCTATTTAAACTGGAATCAGGCAGCTCCTACCAGCGTTATCTGGGTTCTTCCTAATCACATGCAAGCATCCTCTCAGGTTTCTTGTTTCAGAGGAAACAAATCCAGCCTAAGCAATCTGCAAACCTGTTCCACATCTTTTTTCAGAGACTATGTTTACTTCCCATAACTTGGTGATTCAAGCGATACATTCATCAGATATAGCACTTCTAATGTTTTACTAGTAGAGATTGAATAATTCAAGTGTGGAGATGCCAACTGAAAGAGTAGTAAAAGTGTGAATGGAAGAGGTACAGAAAGGCAGTGCTGGCCAGTGATGTAGTGGCGTAAGTTCCGTACTTTGAAGCGAATGTTCCCTGGCCTGCCCCTTGCATGCTTTCCGTCTGTGCTGGGTTGAGCGTCAAATTAGCAACTCGGCCTCGTAAGAAAAAAAAGCAGACAAATGCTAAGGAAACAGCAAAAAAATGCCGCCCGATCCGCAACAAGGAACAACAACAGAGATGATGAGTGAAATGTAACCGGAAATGGAGAGGATAATCAAAATGTACAATGGAACAAACAAACAAGAGTGGAGTGCTGATCATCTGAAATTGTCAAATCCAGTATCAAGTCCTGAAAACTGTATCAGGTCAAATAAGTGGTGATGCTATTCCTTGGTATTGAACAGTATTGGAAGCTACCTGGAAGCTCATCTTTGCAGTCCAAAAAGAGTTGTTCAGTGAAGTAGTCAATCCATTCAATGTTTTTTTAAAAATTCATTTGTGGGACTAGGAGCATGAGCATGTATATCAGTAGATTATGGGGAGGAATAGGAGAATGTCTGAAATCTCAAAATTAACATTTCCTAATTAGCAATAATGAAGAGTAAAATGACACTGAAGTGTGCCAAGTTGCAACACCCAAAGAGTTTCCACCTCAAAGGCTTTAAGAAAGAAGTGAGAACATTGGACAGTAATAGTTAAGTCACTTATAACATGCTCTCAATTGAGGAAGCAGTTCTTTTATAGTGGGGTTCCAACCTGGGGTCCATAGACCGCTTGGTTAATGGTAGGAGTCCATGGCATAAAAAAGGCTGGGAACTCCTGTTTCAGATTATAAAACTAACTGGGTTTCATGTCACAATGGGACAACCATACCATCCAAGTTCAACTTATACTTGCATTATTTCAAATTTACCATATGTTCATGTGCTTTCTTTTTCTAGTTCTGTTTGTCACTCAACTATTTAAGAACAGTGAGGAAGAAACCAGAACATTACAGATCAATTATCCCAACTTCAATTATAGTAAAATTATTAAGAGTCAAATGACTGAATGGCTTGAAATTTGCCTACTAACCAAATAGAGAAAACATGGGTTTGCAGGAGATACCATTCCTGATCAATAAAGGCAAGAAAATTGTTTATTTGGATGTATAAAAATTATTCTATATTTTAAATAAAGAAACCATTAGCTAAAGCTTAAGCAATTAAAGGCAAATTATTGATCTGATTAAGGAAAAGGCTGACTGGCAGGAGACAGTTGGTCAGAAGGCTGGGTACGAACAGTGATGTTCTTCAGAAACCAATATAAAGCTACACGTAATTGCATGTATGAACAATATGATGCATAGCTTTCTAGTCCGGTTTATTTATGTGAATGGCAGAGGTTCAATGGAATTATGATGATATAGACCAAAGTATTCAATTTACAAAGCTAATTGGTCGAATTTTCAATATAAACAATGTGAGAAGTAAAACAGAGAGAATGGATAATGTTTTAAATGGTGAAACTATTAAAGCACCAATAAGGAATAGGTGCAGATCATTAAAACAATAATAATAATTCTAAAGAACTGCGAAGTATTGGATTAAGAATGGTTTGATACAAGCTACTCTGGATCTCAAATCTTCGGAAGAATACACTGTCTGGTAATCTACAATTTGGGATAATTTCATTGAAGGTTTCAAGATATTAATAAGAATGCATGAAGGCAATAAGAAGAATCTATTTCTATTAGTTGAGAAGCTTGTACCAAAGGGCAGAATGATTTGTTAGTTAAGGAATATTGGACTAAAAAGCATTATCCAAAGTAAAAATGGAGGGCCAGATCTTTAAAGTATGAAGTTAGAAGTCACATTTGCATACAATGAGTGGTAAAAGTTTTGAACTGCAAATATTTGATGCTGAGTGCATGATTCATTACACTCTCTTGAATACTGAAGGCAACCTCTGGACTAAAACCTACATTAAATTAATGGCATCTGATAAATTCATAACAGAATTTCCAACTCTGATGAAACAGAAAACCTGAAGGATTTAAGAATATATACATTTACCTAAATTACATGCAATACATTTTTGTTTTGACTAAAATGAAACTGCACGGCTACACACATGGCCAATCAATAATTTTAACAGGACAATATTGTTCTAAAGCATACAACAATAATAGAAACTTTCTATTGATGGATCTTCCAAACTGAATATCTAACATACCTTGTAAAAAGAATTTCTCAGAATAATCATATGTAACTGTCAATGACAATTTCTGTGCATCTGTCAAAAAGAGGCTAATATAAAACAGAAAACTCTAGAAGTACTGAGGAGTATCTATGGAGAGAGAAAAGTTAACCTGAAATATTAACCTTGGCTTGTTTCCCTCTCCATGGATGCTTTTTACATCTATTGATTATTTCCAACAATTTATTTTTATTTCAGATTTCCAGAAACTGCAGTTTTGTTTGGACAGAGCTTGTTAGCTAAGCTTCAGCTTTTCCTTCTCAATTCACCCATGAGAATAGCTGCTATGTTGTATCCAAACCAGTTAAGAGTTAACACAAAGGTTGCAGATGTATTTGGTAACCATTTCTGTCAGCTAATTATGTGGCGGCAATGTGGGAAGAATGAAGTGTGATCAGTGTAAGCTGAGTGCAAATACTTTATGGTTATTGTGGACTTGGTAGCCAAAGGTCCTGATTCCATGCCATGTAGATCTAAATGTTCCAAAAATATATATTGCATGCATTACCATATGTTTCCACAAAACTCAGTTGTTCAACTCCAAGATTTTAGCTCCACCAATTACTCCAACATTGATTGTTATGTCTTGACTGATTGTATCTCTTAACCTCATCATCAATAAGGACTAAAGATTCAGTAGCATTGGTTACAGGGGAGCCAACAATGAAGGGATCTGAGATGATATTCATGTCCACACTCAGACTGATTAGAGATTAAATATGGTAATTTACTCAAACTCTAGTTGTCTTTCAGCCCCATAAACTCTTCAAATCCCTTCAGCAGATCACGTGCAACAACAATTTTTCTTTAAAGCAATTTTCTTCAAAGTGAATGCTGCAGCTCTTCATAGTGGCATCCTTGGTATATTTAATGTATTTTGAACTTGCTTTCAAATGTAGTTAAAACGACTTTGGGCATACATCTTCAACCAATCTGATGTGTTCATCAGATTAGCAGCCTATTTGTAGGATCAAACAGAAACAATGCTTTAAATTCACTGACTACAATAAGATTTCTTGTATAATGATTCCTTATCAAGAATGAAGAAATTTGAGGAGCACAGGTACAGAACTGATCCTATTCAATCCAACGTGGAAGAAGCTGCCATCATATGATCCAGTACACAAGCGTGAGAAAGATTGTTACCAGCTGCTGACATATGTCCACAATACAGTTGGCAGCACACCATTCAGTGAGCTTCTCCACTGGAATGATTCACCTCAGTGGTCAGCTGAAATCGTGAGTAGGCAGGCGCAGGTAGTTAAAGTTGATACACTGACAATACCTGTAAAGTATCAATTCTAAAGCACAAATATATTTTCACCTATTTATCAAGTTAGGGTGCTAATTTAGAAAAAAAAATCTCAGTTCTTGCTGTAAAGACACAATGGAGTGCTTCAATCAGTAAATAAAGTTCTCTGACACTGCTGGGGGCTTTTACCTCAGGTGCGGTGGGGAGGGCATCCTGGCACTGCCAACTCAAACCAGGGTCCCCTTGGTGGGCGCCAATCGGGCCGGGAACCCTTGGCCGCACGTGGCAGCTAGCTGGAGATGGCAGACCCGTCGTCGGCTTGATTTGAGCTTATCCAAAATGGGAGTTCCGAGCCCTCAATCTGCCAGGCAGGAGAACAGGGAACAGGAGAGAAAAAATACCCAGAGGAGCCACAGCCAATAAAACGCCAGCAGCTGCCTCTGCTCCTACCTGTAAACTGAAGTCTCGAATGTGAGCCATTTCCATGAGGGCCGGTACTGGTAGTCTCCGAGAGCAAGGACTGCAGCACAATGTCTACCTAGAGGCCCAAGAGGACATCGCCGCCTCCGAAGGCCGCCTCGAACCTCCGCAAAGCCCGTCAGCTCCTCACTGTTTGGGTCTCCAGCCCTCCTGTGCCCTCCGACTGCGCAAGCGCTCGCTCACCACGGAGCTTGCCGGGAATCGGAGTTCACATGCCGGCTACGGATCGGCGCTTGCCGCTGACGGCTGTACAGAGAACGACAACTCCCGGCATGCACCGCAGTGGCGCGGAGATTCCGGCCTGAGTAGGCCGCCTCGACTGGCGTCACGACACACCCTCCTTCTCCGAATCCCTCTGGAGCAGCCTCTTGTCACTCCGGCAATGATGTAGCGGCATCTCCAAAGGGGGATTCTCAGCTGGGAACGACCTTTGACGTTGTTTAAACGTCGTGGATGGCTTCGCAAAGGAAATGTGTCGCCTAAACCCCAACCCCAGAGACGAACCCAATAGAATTATCCCAGCTCGACAGACAGGGATTTCAACAGCATGATCAACCAAGAGGGATCCCAGAGAAAGAATGGCACAGGTTTTCCAAACCCTACAGGGAAAAAAACACAGCAAAAAAAGTTTTTTTTCTGTGGGGTGTAGAAAGTGTATGATGTTTGGAACCAATTACAAAACCCAATCTAGAAGCACGGCTGGGATTAGAAGCAATGGAACAATGTTAGTATAACTACCTAGAAGAAAATTGACAGTCATCAAAAATACAAAGCCCATTCAACACAGCTTCCCCGTTGAGGATATAAAATAACCCAGCGATTCAAATCCACAGGAGGAGGCTGTGAAAACCAATAGTAATACCAAGTTCACCAGGGGCCCAGTCCAGAAGAATGAAACAGGTGTGGTGGGATTAGCAAACCTGCAACAATAAGGATTCCAGAAAAAAGGAACAGTGAGAGCTCAACAGAGGTAGGTAATTGGAAGTCCCAATAAGGGTGTAAAGCCTAGAGAAAAATATAGAATAATATAGACCAGCAGGAATCTGAAACTCAAGGGACGAATGATACCCAGCCAAATCGGTGTATCTGAATCCTTCAGGGATAATGAGGTCAGAAAATGAACCCAGTAGTGTGTGCATATCTGAGAAATGGACAAAGTCAGGAGGACTGATGGAATAAGGTTAGGCTCTTACATGAGAAACCAGTGAATGACAGACTCTGAGAATCACAGCACTATACAAAGCAACAACTAAATGTATTTGAAATTAGCAGAATACCTGTTCTTTTAAATTGCAGTCCAATATGTGTATTAATAATCATACTGATTATTCACACGAGTGGTAATTATTACAATAGTAAATGGATAGTTCACAGTAACAATATACAGTGTCTTGAGTATTGGCTACTGCAGTATTAGCAGTCAATATTACTGATTTTACAGATCAATCCTGTGGTATTGTACTTCACAAAAGTTTGCATTTATTTATATTCTCAGAGTGCTCATGTTTTGCAACTTCAGCTGCATCTTCATTAAGACATATCAGACTGCAGATTTTAGAATTTGGAGGAACTTAGCATGTCAGGCAGCATCCATAGATGGAAATGAACAGTTGAACTTTCAGTTGTGATGCGATGCTCCATCTTCATTATCTCCATCGTATCAGCCTAACAGCCAGTTCAGGTGCACTCACACAGGATATAGTAAGCTGTCAGAAATATTTTTATAGGATGAAACTGAGCTTGAGGACCTGAAAGAAGATTATACTTGGAGTGTTCCTCTGTGGAAAGTGGAGAAGTTAATGCCCCCAACCGGCAGCACCACCTGTAGTAACTACCATTGGGGAGGGTTGTGTCAGTGATGTAATGAGCTGAATCCACTGGTCTGTACTTTCTTACATTCCTGTGAATTCAAATTGCTATACCAGACAAGGATGCAATCAGTCAGGATACTTTCAAGAGAGGAAGTTTGTGACAGATTGTGGAAAGCTGAATCACTTAATCTCCTAAAAAAAATAAGGACTTCCTTGTGATTACATCTATATGCTGAGCCCAGGATTGACGATTCAATATAACACCCAGGAATTTAAAGCTGTAGTTTCTCTCCACCGCTGATACCCCTAATGTAGACTGATGCATGTGCATCATCCTTCCCCAATCAATTCTTTAGTTTTACTGATGTAGTGTGAGAGGTTGTTGTTGGGCACCATTCAACCAGTTGTCCTATGTTGTTCTTGTACACTGAGTCATCACCCCCATTGGTCAATTTGTATATAGCAGTGAAGCTATGCTTCGCCATTCAGTCCCGTGTGTATAGGGAATAGAGTAATGGGCTAAGCACACAGACTTGAGGCGCATCTGCGTTGATGGTCAGCAAGAGGATTAGCTTATTTATCACATGTGCATCAAAACATTGAAACATACAGTGAAATGCATCTTTTTGCATCAATGACCAATACAGTCCAAGGATGTGCCGGGCAGCCTGCAAGTGCCTCCACACTTTCGGTGCCAACATAGCATGTCCACAATTTACTAATCCTAACCCTAACCTATATGTCTTTGGAATGTTGGAGGAAACTGGAGCACCTGAAGGAAATCCACATGCTCATGAGGATGTATAAACTCCTTAAAGACAGCGATGGGAATTGAACCCTGATTGCTGTTGTTGTAAAGTGTTGCGCTAACTGTTACGCTACAGTGCCATTGTTGTTAGCAATCTTCACTGACCGAGGATTGATTCCAACAGTGCCCTTTGTAATTTCTTGTTATTCCTCTCCACACCTTGTGGTGCATTGGGCAGCAATTGCCATTTCTTTAGCATTTGTTTTTTACGAGGCCAAGTTGCTAGCTCAACATTCAACCCTACACAGATGGAAAACATGCAAGGAGCCAACAAAGTTTGAACCCAGGACTACTTGCCTCAAAGTCCGGTGCAGATGTCACTACAACCCCAGCTGGCTTTTTATGATTTCTAAAAGTACCCAGATCCTCTCTAATAAAGTCACCATAGTTTGTGATCCTTTGTTAGCTTTTGCTGATTTACATGCAAGACCACCAGGGTCTCCCTGAGTCGTATACTTTCCAATCTCTCGTGATTTACTGCATATTCTTCATTTATGTTTTTTTTCTAACAATGATCTGAAATTTGTCTACATCACATTCTGTCATGATCTTGTCCCTTCAATCAGCCTGTATATATCACTCCGAAAGGTTCCAATAGACTGCAATCAGTAAGGATAGGAATCAACAACTCCTCTATAATTATTCTAAAACTGGGGCTCCATGTGGTTGTGTCCTCAGCCCCTACCCTAGTCCCTGTACACTTATGACCGCTTGTCTAGATTCTGCTCTAACTCCATTGACTAGTTTGCAGATGATAACAGGAAAGAAATAGGGAATTTACTAGTGTGATGTTACGACCACAATATTTCCCTCAATGTCAGCAAAGCAAAAGAGCTGGTCATTAACTTCAGGAAGATGGTAGTGCACATGCACCTGCCTGCATCAAAGGTGAGAGGGTTGAGAGCTTCAAGTTCCTAAGTCTGAACATCACCGATAAACTTCTAGTACTAGCATGTGGAGGCAACTGAGAAAGCACATTCTGCCTCTACTTCCTTAGGAGGCTAAAGAAATTTGGCATGCCAACTCTTACCCATTTTTATCAATGGATCATAGAAAGCATCCTATTTGGATGCATATTGGCTTGGTATAGTAACTGCTCTGGATGTGACCACAAGAGACTGCAGAGTTGTGGACAGGGCTCAGCATAAAATGGAAACCTCCCCTCCATAGACTCTGACTGTACTTCTCACTGCCTTAGTAAAGCAGCCAGCATAATCAAGTCCCACTCATGCTAGTCATACTCTGTTCTACCCTTTGCCACAGGACAGAAGATACAAAAGCCTGAAAGCTTGTACCACTAGGCTCAAGAATGGCTTTTACTGTTAACAGACTCTTGAATGAGTCTGCAAACAGTGAAATAGAAGTGGGGAGTTTAAGACCAGAGGGCACAGCCTCAGAATATAAGAACATTCCTTTAGAACAGAGGTGAGCAGGAATTTCTTTAGCCAGATGTGGTGAATCTGTGGAATTCATTGCCACAGGTGGCTGTGTCATTTGGTATGTTTAAAGCAGAGGTTGATAGGTTCTTGATTAGTAAGGGTGTCAAAGGTTATGGGGAGAAGGCAGAAGAATGGGGTTGAGAGGGTTAATAAATCAGACATGATGGAATGACAGAGCAGACTCATTCGGCCGAATTCGGCTCCTGATTCTCTTGATCTGTATGAACGGTATGCGAGATAAGTTTTTCACTCTATCTTGTACGTGCGATAATAATAATCCAATTCTAATTCTCATATCTCATCCTGCCAGCCAGCTTTTGATTATTAAACGTAGATATACTATCAGCAAATTTGGATATTACTCACTAGGACTGCAGATCTAGCTTCTTGTTACTTTGGAGCAGAACATTGGTGTAGTTGGTAGAGCTGCTACTTCACAGCTCCAGTGAGCCAGGTACTATCCTGACTGCTGGAACTGTCTGTTGATTTTACACATTTTCCCTATGGATATATGGATTTCCTCCTTTATCCCAAAGACATGTATGTGGATTGATTAACTGGTTCCTGTATATTGCCCCTGCAGCGTAGTCAGTGGTAGAGTCTGGTGAAAGTGATGTAAAGATAATTGGCGTGGGCTAAAAGACCTGGTTCCATGGTGTATAACTCCATGTATCTATGTATAAAGTTGAGGCACTGTGGCACCCCACTGGTTTACACCTCCTAACCCAAAAGTGTTTTGCCCACTAACCAATACCCAGTATATAATCTACAATTCTGTGTGTGCTAATATAAAAATAAAAAATACTGATAAAGAGTCTTCAGCCTGAGATGTTAATTTGTAAAGTGTATATTTTTGATTTTTCATTACTTGCGTGCAGTAGTTTTGTTTAATAATCTCTTGTGTGGCATCGTATCAAAGTCTAATTTCTTTCCATATTCATTGGCTTTCCTCTTATCCACTCAGTTGGCTACATTAAAAAAGCTTGTTCAGGTTTGTCAAACACAATTTCTTATTCATTAATCCATGCCAACTCTACCCAATCCTACATTATTTTTACGTGTGCTTTTCAAATCTTTGTAATAATACATCTTGTGTCTTCAGTGCTTTTTGTGTTGTTCCAGATTAAAGCATCTGCAGCCTCTTGTGTCTCCACAGATGCGGCCTGACCTGCTGAGTTCCTCTAGTGCTTTTTGTGTTTTTGTGTTGTGATAATAAATCTATTACTTTCACTGCTACTCGTGTTAGGTTAGCATTGGAGAATGTCCATAGGAGGTTCACGAGAATGATCCCATAATGAAAGGGTTAATGTATGAGGAATCTTTGATGGCTCTGGCTCTGGGTCTGTACTCACAGGAGTTTAGAAGAATGGGGTGGGGGAGGTTCTCATTAAAGCCTATCAAATATTGAAAGGCCTTAATAGCGTGGACATGGAAAAGATGCTTCTCATGGTGGGGAGTCTGGGACCAAAGGGCACAGCTTCAGAATACAAAGACATCCCTTTAGAATAGAGATGAGGAGGAATTTCTTGAACTAAAGGGCAACGAATTTGTAGAATTTATTGCCACATATGGCTGCGGAGACCAAGTCATTGGGTATTCCGGTTCCAGCAAGATGGTGGTGCATTTGATCGCAGCGACTTCTATGGGGTCAACAAAAGGTGCTATTGTCCTTTTTAAATGTATTTTTTTATGTTTGCAAGATCCTGCAAGACATTAAGAACAAAGTACTGCATGTCTACTCCATCAGCAAGTTGCCTGTTGGAGGAGGAAATGAAGGATCTGTGCATGGTGCCTCTGCTTGCATTGAAGGAGGCATACAGACTAATAGCGAGTATGTTCTTGGTTGCTTTTCTTGATATCGCAAGACCCGTTTGGGCAATGTTAATGATGAATGCCACAAGTTCGGTTTACTGATGTTATTGAGGGTGAGCAGATTCGGATGGCAGGGGTGTTGTGTAGCCTCGGTCATAGCGAGGACTAGGCTTGAAGCTGGGGTGTCGACTGTTTACAACCGCCAGGAGGGAGGAGTTCGGAGCTGGTGTGCTACACCAGGAGCGATGTGGTGTGGCATCCATGCTGGAGTCTGTGCTGCCCCCCTGTGTTCGCTCGGCAGTAGATAAGCTGTATTGTGGTCGACTGCAGATTTCTGCAGCATTCATGGCTCAGGTCTGTACAATTTTTTTTTACTTGGTTGTGTTATACTGATATCTTTATGTGCTTGCTATCTTGTATGTGTTATCTGCTATTTGTGCTTTGTGACTGTCAGCACTGTGTTTTGCACCTTAGCCCCGGAATAATGGTGTTGCATTTGTTTGTATTCATGTATGGTTGAACGATAATTAAACTTGAATAGAATATTTAAAGCAATAGTTGATAGGTTCTTGATTAGTAAAGATGTCAAAAGTTATGGGAGAAATCAGGAGAATGGTGTTCAGAGGGATAATGAATCAGCCATAATGGAATGGCAGAGCAGACTTGATGGGCCCAATGGCCTAATTCTGCTTCAATGTCTTGTGATTTTATGTTTTTAGTTCATAGTTCCCTGTCTTCTCTCTCCTAAATAATAACTTCCACCTTAAAGTTCCAACTCTACATAGTTGTAAAGTCCTGGGACACTGGAACACAGATTACTTCTCTGTACTCTGGAATAGAGGAGCATGACCATTAAGTTAATCTCAGTACGAAAAGCACATCATCTCAGCATGTCCAGAATTACTTTCTACCACCTTCCTTCTCTTCTTCCTGCTGCAATGTGGACACAGGCCATGTCTTCAAGATGTCCAGGTTGTTGAGGATACAAAGATGGATGACAAAGCATGAGACCCTGAATACAAGACAATGTGCAGATTCCTACCTTGAGAACCTAGGCGGCACTGAGCATGGGCTTGCAGATTTCTATCAAGGACAAGGACCCTGGTTGAGAGTAAGGAAAGCTGTGCTAATGGATAGTCTTTTAGCTCCAGGTGAGCATCCATTTTTATGGGTCAGTGACTGCAATGTAGCTGATGCAATAAGCTGCCTCATGGGTAACACATAGCTTCCTGGAAGAATGGTGTTGACAGGATTTATTTTATTAGGCTGGGAGAAACATCATGCACAATCTGTGTGCTCAGTTCATGAGGGACCTCTGTTTATCATTCCTTCAAGAAGTCCACAATCTTGGAAGATCCTTCTACCTATGGCACTCCTGAGACTCCATGTATGTAATGAGCAGTAAAGTCTAATAAATAACTTACATAAACCTCTGGAATGACATGAAAAGAGACTTCAGAATTCAGAGTGACAAAGGCTTTGATATTTACAGAATGCTGCAACTGGAGACTGATCTCTTTCATAACCACCTTAGGTTTTAGGCTCCTGGTCCATTCCTCTTTGGAAAGTTGCAGATAGGAGTGTGGCTCCTGGAAGATTGGAAATATCTACTAGGGACTTCCCATCTAGAGCCTTTTCCCGTCTCCTATGAGGTGGTGAGTATCTGGTGGACCGAATGATTTCATTCTGATATGACACACAGTGCATGAGGCCAAAAGTTATCACTAGCTTTCTTGTTGCAGCAGAGTGGTTCAAACATACCTCTGTGGCTGGAGCTACATGGCAGATCTCAGTTACTACCAGCTTGGAGAATTTTAACTCATTACTCAGTAATTTGGATGTATAGCCGGAGTAGGTCCTTCCTTCAGACCCTTTCATCCTGTTTACGGTCACGCTTGGAAACACAGTAGAACCCAATCAAATGATTTATTTTTGAACAAAATGTGCTATTACCTCAGATTTCCGAACTCATGGAAGAAAATTGTCAAAAAAAAGGTGCACCACCAATCCAACACCCGACAAGCACGTCAGTAATTGAGAAATTATTGCAAATCCTAATGAAGGATCATCCTTTGATCCTTGGCCTGATCTATGCAATGTCCCCATCATTTTCTGTTACTAATATTTAAGTAATTTAGAATGCTTTATGGAATATGTGGAGGAGCCTCTTTATGTTGTCAGAGCAGTTTTCCAAAAGACAGCTACTGGAATATGTTAGCTCTGTTAACAAGACTCAGGTTAACAGAACAAACATCAAGGTAGAATTTTTGGAGCCCAGATAATGCCAACTGTTTGCTTTGCATACTCTTAAGCTGAGTGGATTTGACAAGTTGTATGTGGTATACCAGGATTTTGCAATTGTGATTCATGGTGGAAACTTCAGCCAAATTGGCTTTCATAGTATGCTGGAAGAACTCAGCAAGTCAGGCAGTATCTAGGAGGGGAATAAACATCAGCTGTTTATTCGCCTCCACAGATGCTGCCTGACTTGCTGATATCCTCCAGCATTTTGTGTGTATTGCTCAAGATTTCCAGCATCTGCAGAATCTCTTATGCTGATGGCTTCCATATTGCCTACAATTGGCACTGAACAACTTAATTTTACAGCCTGCCTTGTCCCAGTTGAGCTTGTGTCTCTTCTTTCAATACCTTAATTTACTTTGAATCCAAGGGTTAGCTGGGACTGTGTACTTTTTCTCCTTATCTAAGTAAGTTTATTCTGAGTTTACTTTAACTCAGTTCAATTTAAGTTGAAAAATTCTTCTTGTTATGAGGTCCCTATGATGATGAAGAATTCATCTCTAGCCTATTACCTATTTCCACAATTGTAAATATCTCAGATCAGATGGCCTTTGCATCGTAAAGAAAAAGTTCCTGTTCATCCAATATCTTACCATAATTTTATTCTTTAATTTAAACGTTTTCCTAAATTGTTATACTTGGGTGTGACGTTCATAATTGTAGTACAGTTCCTCTTTTCAATTCTCAAAATGTTATGCGATGAAATCTAGTTTCTGTTTCCTTACCCTATTACTTATACTTCAGGAGTCTCCCCATTACATCTAAAGTACATGCATTATGTTATACCTTAAAACTGCACCTTCTACTATTCAGTGCTTTCACTTAACCTGCACACAATTGAAATACACCTACCAACTTCGGTGATTAACAAAACAGGTATACAGCACTATGTTTATATTAAAAAGTTTGGATTCTTAGTATATTGCTGTAAGGGTGTACAATAAGTCCCCTTTAAATTTAATTACTTGGTTCATTGGGGTTCAGACTCAGTGTGTGGTCCAAGTGGAAATTTATGACTCACTCACCAAAAATATAGAGACTATCATGGTTATGCAATCCACTAATTCCATCTGGTTTCTTGCAGACCCAAGATGATGAGGCACAGCTTCTGCAGGTACTTAAGACTTAACTTTTCCGCTGTGAATTATTCCACTGAAGGCTGGGAAATGTTGTAGGATATCCCTCTTTTCTCCTTCCCCTGGTCCAAAACCTATCCCTTCTTCTTTAACTCAGGCTAATTGATGTTTTGATAATGTCCTCTGACTATATCTGCGCCCTTTGATGTGATATATTTCAGGAGTACAGAGTGGCACAGTAGTGTAGTGGCTGGCATAGCGCTTTACAGTACTGAAGACCCAGGTTCAATTCCTGCCGCTGTCTGTAAGTGTTTTGTACTTTCTCCCTGTGACTGCATGGGTTTGCTCCAGGTGCTCTAGTTTCCTCCCACAGTCAATAGATATTAATTGGTAATTCTAAATTGTCCCATGATTAGGCTAGGGTTAAATTGAGGGTTGCAGGACTAATTGCCCCAATTAGTCAAAGTTATAAAGGTGTAAAAAAAGACAAACTACCATTTAACTGAAAAACAAATTATGTATTTAAATAAAATACATAACAAATTAGAATGACCAAAACTACTACAGTACTGTAGCGATGTGCTACACACAGCGCTGAAATAACAACATGCAGTCGGTAAGTCATTTCGAGACTAGTTTATTCAAACTTCGCGGCGCTGGCATTTAATCCCTAGCGCCCGCCCTCTCCAGGTGGAAATGACGTCAGAGGTGCATTACCAAAGTCTCCCCCCCCGCGTGCTGGCTATTTGTGAGCCGGTTCGCCTGCGCAGAAAGTGGGTCGCCACATAACCCTCCCCCCCCAGAACCGGCGATACACCCCCCCAATGTCCACGGTCTGGATCAGCCTCTGTTTGGGAGGTCTGCCTCTGTGCCGCGGTACCTGAACCTCGACCGGCTGTGCCGTCCACATGGGCTGGTTTGAGTCGGTCCACCGTGAAAACCTCATCTTTCCCCCCAATGTCCAGAACGTACGTGGACCCGTTGTTGTTGATCACCTTGAATGGGCCCCTCGTACGGCCGCTGTAGCGGTGCGTGGTGTCCGCCCCTTTGTACAAACACAAACTTACAGTTCTGCAGGTCTTTGGGTACATGGGTCGGGGTCTGTCCGTGCTGTGAAGTTGGTACGGGGGCCAGGTTGCCGAGCCTTTCGCGTAGTCTGTCCAGGACTGCTGCGGGTTCCTCCTCTTGCCCCCTTGGGGCTGGTATGAACTCTCCTGGGATGGCCAGGGGTGCGCCGTACACCAACTTGGCTGACGAGGCGTGCAGATCCTCTTTGGGCGCTGTGCGAATTCCAAGCAGGACCCAGGGAAGCTCGTCCACCCAGTTAGGTCCACTCAGGCGGGCCATGAGAGCCGACTTCAAGTGACGGTGGAAGCGTTCCACTAGTCCGTTCGACTGTGGGTGGTAGGCAGTAGTGTGGTGTAGCTGCGTTCCCAACAGGCTGGCCACAGCTGACCACAGGCTGGAGGTGAACTGGGCGCCTCTGTCAGAGGTAATGTGGGCCGGTACCCCGAAGCGTGCTATCCAGGTTGCAATCAGTGCTCGGGCGCAGGAATTGGCCGATGTGTCGGTGAGCGGGACCGTCTCTGGCCACCTCGTGAATTGGTCTACCATAGTTAGGAGGTACCGCGCTCCTCGGGACACTGGTAGGCGGCCCACGATATTCACATGAATGTGGTCGAACCTCCAGTGGGTGGGTTCGAACTGCTGTGGCGGGGCTTTAGTGTGCCACTGCACCTTGGCTGTTTGGCATTGCGCGTACGTTCTGGCCCATTCACTGACCTGCTTGCGAAGTCTGTGCCACGCGAACTTGCTGGAGACCAGCCGGACAGTTGTCCTGATAGATCGGTGCGCCAAACCGTGTATGGAGTCGAAAACTCGCCACCTCCAGGCTGCCGGGACGATGGGGCGAGGTTGGCCGGTAGCCACGTCGCACAGGAGAGTCCTCTCACCTGGGCCTACGAGAAAGTCCTGCAGCTTTCACCCCCAAGGACAGGGCCTGGACAGCTGGTCTGGAGAGTGCGTCCGCCATGACGTTGTCCTTTCCCGAGACATGCTGGATGTCTGTCGTGTACTAGGAGATGTAGGACAGATGTCGCTGCTGGCGAGCCGACCAGGGATCGGACACCTTCGTGAACGTGAAGGTCAACGGTTTGTGGTCCGTGAACGCAGTGAACGGCCTGCCTTCTAATAAGTACCTGAAATGCCGGATTGCCAGATACAGTGCCAACAGCTCCCGGTTGAAAGCACTGTACTTGAGTTCGGGTGGTCGTAGGTGCTTGCTGAAGAACGCCAAGGGTTGCCAGTGCCCCTCAATGAGCTGCTCCATCACCCCACCAACTGCTGTGTCGGATGCGTCCACCGTGAGGGTGGTCAGAACGTCCGTTCTGGGGTGCACCAGCATCGCGGCATCTGCCAAGGCTTCCTTGGCTTTGACGAAAGCGGCCGTGGCCTCCTCGTCCCAAGTAATGTCCTTGCCTTTACCTGACATCAGAGTGTACAAAGGGTGCATGATACGGGCTGCTGAGGGGAGGAAACGGTGGTAGAAGTTCACCATACCAACAAACTCCTGTAGGCCTTTGACCGTGTTGGGCCGGACAAAGTGGCGGATCGCGTCTACCTTGGCGGGCAGAGGTGTTGCCCTGTCTTTGGAAATCCTGTGGCCTAGGAAGTTGATGGTATCGAGACTGAACTGGCATTTGGCCAGGTTGATCGTGAGGCCGAAATCACTCAGGCCGGAGAAGAGCTGGCGGAGGTGGGACAGATGCTCCTGGCGACTACCGCTGGCTATAAGGATGTCATCCAAATAGATGAATGCAAAGTCCAGGTCACGTCCCACCGCGTCCATTAGCTGCTGGAATGTCTGTGCGGCATTCTTCAGGCCGAACAGCATTCGGAGGAACTCGAACAGGCCGAACGGGGTGATAAGTGCTGTTTTGGGGATGTCTTCAGGGTGCACCAGAATTTGATGGTATTCCCGGACGAGGTCTACTTTGGAAAATATTCTTGCCCTGTGCAGGTTTGCTGCAAAGTCCTGTATGTGCGGCACGGGGTAGTGGTCTGGAGTGGTAGCCTTGTTCAGTCTGCGGTAGTTGCCGCATGGTCTCCAGCCCCCGGCTGCTTTGGGCACCATGTGCAGGGGGGAGGCCCTTGGGCTGTCGGACCTCCGTACGATCCCCAATTCCTCCATCCTCTTGAACTCCTCCTTCGCCAGGCAGAGGCTTTTCCGGGGGGAGCCTTCGTGCGTGGGCAAGGAGGGTTGGTCCCTTGGTCGGGATGTGGTGCTGAACCCTGTGTCTGGGCATGGTTGCCATGAACTGTGGTGCCAGAATCGATGGAAAGTCCGCCAGGATTCTAGTGAATTCGTTGTCCGACAGCGTGATGGAGTCCAGGTGGGGGGCCGGCAACTTGGCTTCACCCAGGGAGAACATCTGGAAAGTCTCGGCATGTACCAGTCTTCTCCCTTGCAAGTCGACCAACAGGCTGTGAGCTCGCAAGAAGTCCGCCCGCAGGAGTGGTTGGGCCACAGTGGCCAATGTGAAGTCCCACGTGAACCGGCTGGCGCCGAACTGCAGCTGCACTGTGCGGGTGCCATAAGTCCGTATCGTGCTGCTGATTGTGGCCCTCAGGGTGGGTCCTGGCTTCCTGTTGCTGGTGTCGTACCCCGTCGGGGGCAAGACGCTGATGTCCGCTCCAGTGTCGACTAAGAGTTTGTCCCAGACGTACAAGAGACTGTACTGGTGGCCAGCCGCCATAGTCAATAGCGGCAGCTGGTCCTGGCCTTGGCCCTTGCAGGGTGGACGACAACGGCGG
Source organism: Hemitrygon akajei (assembly GCF_048418815.1). Lineage (NCBI taxonomy): Eukaryota > Metazoa > Chordata > Chondrichthyes > Myliobatiformes > Dasyatidae > Hemitrygon > Hemitrygon akajei. The sequence continues at coordinate 114,445,249 of NC_133126.1, forward strand.
GCTTTTGTGCCCCACTGCTGGTGGTAGAAACACCACTGTTCACTGGCCTCCTCACTCATGCCTCTGTGTTGTGTGCCTGCCGGGCCTGGTCTGGTCCGCTGTTGGGCGCGTGGCCTGGTAATCTGACCAACGGATGCCACGCTCTCCCTCTTGGCTTTCCGGGCCGCCACTTTCCGGGGGTCACTGAAATCTTCATCGGCCAGCAGCAGATGTATGTCCCCGGGCAGTTGCTCTAGGAACGCTTGCTTGAACATGAGGCAGGGCTTGTGTCCGTCAGCCAGGGCCAGCATCTCATTCATCAATGCCAACAGCAGTCTGTCTCCCAAACCGTCCAGGTGAAGCAGGCGGACACCCCGCTCACGCCGTGAGAGGCCAAAGGTCCCAATGAGCAGTGCTTTGAATGCTTCATATTTGCCTTCTTCCGGGGGTGACAGTATGAAATCCGCAACCTGGGCGGCCGTCTCCTGGTCAAGGGCGCTCACCATGATATCTGCTGAATCTGGAACTGGGCTTCTGCTTGGCTAAACCACACGCGTGGTCGCAGCGTCCAGAAAGTCGGCAGTTTTAGCGAAACTGCGTGAACAGATGAAGAGTCGGTCATCTTTGGTCCAAATCCCGTTTGGACCGTCGGGGTCACCAATATAGCGATGTGCTACACACAGCGCTGAAATAACGACACGCAGTTGGTAAGTCGTTTCGAGACTAGTTTATTCAAACTTCACGGCGCTGGCATTTAATCCCTAGCGCCCGCCCTCTCCGGGCGGAAATGACATCAGGGGTGCATTACCAAAGTCTCCCCCTGCGCGCTGGCTATTTGTGAGCCAGTTTGCCTGCGCAGAAAGTGGGTCACCACAGTACTATAAAACTGTGTATTAGTTCCTAATGGTTGTTGTCAGAGGAATTCATCTAGTGTATGGTGCCATGTTCATTTGATTGACAGTAAATTAACAAAATCAGTGCAGACACCTAGTGTAGATAGTAGACTGCCTTTAAACAATACTTTTGACCATTGCATCCTGAAAATCAACGTTTTCATTGCAACATTCAAGAGGATTGTTGATACCTTCAAAATTTTCATAGTTTCTAACTTGTTGAAGTAGTGAAATTATTTCAGTTTCACTCCAGGTCATTTCTGGCATCTTCAAGCCTGAATGCTTGAAATTGCAGTGGATAAAACAGTTCTAAATTTTCTTACTGCTTTTTGAATGTAAATACATGCAAGTGATGCTATTTTAAAACTGTTTGCTCTAAGCACAGCATAGTATCTAACAACCACACGACTTTCATGTGACAGACACTAGTTAGAAACTGTTCAACAATTCTCCTGTCCCAATTAATCGGCATAGTACACCAAATAAACAAGGGTATCCTAGCTATTTTTTCCAATTGTTTTTGTTCTTTAACAGTTGTCCAAAATAAGTGGCTGCCTTGATTAACCAATGGCCCAATTAATTGGATCCACCGTATAACAGTAGTGGTTTCTAACAGGCATTGGAACACGGACTTTATACAGCTGCTCGAAACTTTCACATTTAACTTAATGGCATATTCTTGATAACTCAGGGAAGGAAAGGTTTTCTAACACAATCATCATCCCAGAAACAAATATTTAAGTGGATTGACCAGGTGGACAGATTGAAAGACCGCTGCATCTTCAAGTGTGCACTACATGGAAATAGTTCAAGTCAAAAACATGTGATAGCTCAAAGTTCAAAGATTCATAGTAAAAACATTCAACATTGATTATGACAAAGGTAACATTAGCTAATGGTAGAAGCAAATGGCAATGTAGGCTTTGGACCAGACAATCAGCAGCTATGCAGCTAGTATCACTAGCTTCGTAATCTAAACCACAAAACCAGTAATCAGCCTGCATTATTATTGGAGTACCCTTTCAGTTGTGGTAATTGTGGCAAACTCTCTTTCCAGAATTGGTTTACTTACTGATTGATTGAAATGATATCTCACCAAAGTTTGGAATTTGAATATCCATCAGTTCACATAGATGGAAGCCTATTATAGACATAAAGTCCTTTGTGAGAGTTTTTGGTGAGAAACACTTTGGACTCTTCTTCTATCTCCATCTGTAGGTTGGCCTCAGCTAGGTCCACTTTGCTTAAGTGTTTTCCTCCAGAAAGGTTTGCAAAGATATCCTCTATCCTGGGAAGATGGTATTGATCAACTTTCAGAACTGGGTTGATGCTGACCTTAGAATCACCACAGACCCTTGACTGGCCCATTCTTCTTGGCTACTGGGACCATTGGTGTTGCCCATGAGCTCTATCCAATCTTGCAAAGAATTCCTTCAGCCTCCACACAATCTAGCTTACTGGTTATTTTGTCATGGTGGTCTAAGGAACTATATCGGCTTTGAAAAACGTGTGTGGCATTTTCACTGAACACTATTTTACTCTTGATATGTTTGAGTTTTCCACTGCCATCCCTGAACACTGTTGTGGCATTATCCAGTACCTTTCTTAATTTACTTTTGGTTGTCTCTGTTGCAGGAGATGTGGCATGCAAATGGTGGATGGTTGTTCAAGTTGTAGTTGTCTCAGCCAATTATGGCCCCATTATGCAGGTCCTCCTGTTTTTTTACCACATACAAATCCAATGTAGTTTGTTGGTTCTTGTATTTCACTGTTATGAATGTAATTTCCACCAGCGTCATCCTTTATCCCATATAAGTTCTTAGTTGATCTCTGCAGACTTCAGTTCAGTATCTTTGAAATGCTGTTAAAACTCATTTTGTGGAGTGTCTGAAACAGCTGAGCCAGTGTCCAATTCCATTTTAATTAATTCGCCATTCATTTTTAGTGTCAGCCATGTTGCTTGTCTCATGTTAGTTTTCACATTGTAAGTCTCAAGGCTACTCAGTCCTGTGTCACTCTCATCGTAATATTTTTCATTAACAGCATGCAGATTGGTGCTCTTTTTGAAACTGTAATGACTTTTTATCTTTTCTGTGCAGTACATTTATTTTTGTCTGCCTGACATGCTC